>NC_084607.1:6597262-6674762 GCF_033807715.1 Cololabis saira
ATTAAACTCAATCAAACCAAACTCAACCAAACGGAACCAAAACAAAACAAACCAAACCAAACCAAACTGAACCAAACCAAACTAAACTAAACTAAACTAAACCAAACCAAACCACACCAAACTGAACCAAACTGAACCGAACCAAACCAAACCAAACCAAACTAAACTAAACTAAACTAAACTAAACTAAACTAAACTAAACTAAACTAAACTAAACTAAACTAAACCAAACCAAACACAGCTGGATGGTTACGCTGCTTGGTGAACAGCTGGATGGTTACGCTGCTTGGTGAACAGCTGGATGGTTACGCTGCTTGGTGAACAGCTGGATGGTTACGCTCCGCAGGGGATCCTGATGAAGAGCGTCTATCTTCTGCTCTCCTCGTCTCCGTGTGGATGAGTGGTGCATTATGGGTACAGCAGCTGGGCCTCCTTCAGCTCCAGGTCGGTCCAAAGGCGTTCACGTCGTGGCCTGCAAGGGTCCCTCGTTCGGCTCCTCTGGGGCTCGGATCATTCGCTCCTTCGGTCACAATCATGGAGGAGGCCGGTCCGTAGCTAGTAGCTCTTCATGCTAAAATAGGAGCCGTGGCCTTCTTGCTTGCTCACAGGGAACTCCATGGAACCGTGGACAGGTCCGAGGTGGCAAAGATCCTGCAGGAAAAAGCAAAAGAGGAGAGAAGAGAAAAAGAGAGGAGACAAAAGAGAAAGAAAGAGGGGGGATTCTGCTCTTTATAGGGGCCCAGGCTGAAAAATATGGCCCCCCCTGCAGTTTGGGGTCCATGCCCAATCAGAGGGCTGTTACTTATCACTGAAGGGCCTTAAAGCAGCACTATGTAACTTTTCCACCTTAATCTAATATTTCCAGAGTCATTGTGATGGTACATCAACTTCCAACAGGTTTAATGAACCTCTGTCATGGTCTGAGGGGTCTGTATCGCCTTCACTGGCACTATGTAACTTTGAGGAGCATGGTAGGAACCCTTCCACACTAAAAAACTACACATTTTTACGGCTTTGACTGCTTTACAGCATACGTCACTTCCCCCTCCTTCCTGATTCGTAGTGGAGACGAAAGCTGGGCGGGGCGTGGAGCGCAGAGCTCAGCAGAAGCTGGTATCATGGCCGAAGCAGTGAAAAAACGAAGAAAATAAAAGTTTTATCTGAGGAGGCGAAAAAAGAAAGCGGGAGAGTAACAAGCTTAATGCCCGGACGCGTATGAGTTTGTAGTTTGGGGCGCATTATCTGGCTGAAACAGGACAGGAGGGCGGGGGTGACTTCACTAATAAAACCAAATTGAACTTAGTGATTTTCAACATCGTCATATTATATTGTTTAGCCAACAATAGATACATTACCTCTTCGCTATCCATCCTGCAAACGACCGCTGAAAACAGAAAAGTAGTTTTGAAAGTCTGTCCCGTTCATTCACTATCAAAACAAATGCAGCGACGGGAGATCAGGATCTCTCCGGCAGTACACGCTGGTGCTCATGGGAAACGTAGTGTTCTTTCTGGTAAAGCACTACCGCCTTTGTCCAAAAGAGCCTCCAAACTCAACAAAAGCTGAAAGTTACATTGTGCTGCTTTAAGGATGAATTATGGTTCTGCGACAAATCAACGCCATAACTGACGCGCACCTCCCACAAGACGCAGACCGAGAGGGCTGTGATTGGTTCGCTTGGTAGCAACGCATTTCCGGTTTCCGGTTAGTGAAGCAGTCGTGAACTTTCAGCGCTCTTTTCTTCGTGTACGTGTGATTTTTTTTGTTTTGTTTTTTTGCACAATAGTTGTCCTTATCTCTTTGATTCACTGTGACCGGAAAAGTCGGATAAACCATTCAGGAAAAGATCGTGATCCCCTAGCGGTCACGGGGGGTACTGCACTGCGGCGAAATGGAGTGACAGAGAAGTCCGAAGGATTCACGACGGCGTCATGGTGACGGCGTGTGCTCTGCGTTGGTTTGACGCAGAACCATAATTCAGGCTTTAGATGCAAATTCTGCTTGGACTTTGAGTCACCATGGGGCTTCCTTTGTTCCAAACCATGCGGGCGGTAATGAAACTCGAGGCTGGTCTCAGACTGAGGACTCAGAGCTGGGCCTTAAAGTTAAAATTCACATAATCACATAATCACAACCACATAGGACTGTGGCCCAACAACATGCATATATGCAGCATATGACTTTATACATCAGGATTCCTGTTTGATACTTATTCACATCATAGATTGTTAGTATTTATTTTTTTAAACAGAGGTGTGGATGGTGTTAAATATGGACAATTCTTACAAAAGATTTTTGCAGTCCAAATTAAATTACAATAAGAGATATGGAAATAAATGAAACTGTTGTACACAGTTAATAAAGTGGTTTAACCATTTTTATGATACCCAAGGATTTTGAGACTTTCTTGCACACAAATTCGCAAAGTTTTTTTGAAAGTTGAAGTGAGGGCATCACGTTCTCCTCCTACTCCCTGAAGGTTTTGTTCCTGTTAATCAAAAACGCCGACAGCGATCTGGTTTCAGGTGGAAAGCGGCGCTGGAAGGCCGGGCGTTCCTGCCGTTACATTCTCAGCTGTCCCTTCGGGGAGACTCGCTGATGGGAACCAGTTACACCCAAAACCACCAAACCTGATGCTAACAATAACAGAAGTGAAATGAAAGCGTTTTTTAATGTTCTCTGGCTCGCAGTTTCAAAGAAATGTGTGTGTGGTGGAACGTGTGAGACAAAAACAACTCTGAAGAGGGAGGAAAACTGCTGATTCATGTGTGTTAACACAATACCAAGGCAAGACAAGTTTATCTGTATAGCACAATACAACACAAGGTAATTCAAAGAGCTTTACATCCACATTAAAAGCAGCAAGACACAATTAAACAGTAAATAACAAATAAAATGAAATAAAATGATACGAAAATAGGTAAAAATAATAAAAAGCACAAGTTGTTAAAAAGTAAGGGCAGTAGAGTCCAGCAGGTAAGTATTTAATTTAGGAGTATGCTTCAGTAAACAGTAATGTTTTTAGGCCTGATTTAAAGGATCTACAGTTGGAGCAGATCTCAGGTCTACAGGAAGTTTGTTCCACCGGTGAGGAGCAGAATAACTGAACTCTGCCTCACCTTGCTTGGTTCTGGTTCTGGAACCACAACAAACCAGATCCAGATGAACCTCAGGGGTCTGGGAGCTTCATAGGAACTAACAGATCAACCATGTATTTTGGTCCAAGACCATTCAGGTCTTTGTAGACCAGCAGTAAGATTTTAAACTCTATCCTTTGACTCACTGGAAGCCAGTGTAGTGATTTCATGACCGGTGTAATATGGTCCAGTTTCCTGGTGTAATATGGTCCAGTTTCCTTTCCAGTTTGTTTGTAAGGACTCTGCAGCAGCGTTCTGAATCAGCTGCAGCTGCCTGATAGATTTCTTGCTAAGGCCTGTAAAGATGCCATTGCAATAATCCAACCTACTGAAAATGAATGCATGAATACGTTTTTTTCGACTTGTTTAGACAGAATCCCCTTAAATCTAGCAATGTTTTTTACGTGGTAATAGGTAGATTTAGTGATAAACTTTAGATGGCTGTTGAAGTTCAGGTCTGAGTCAATAATTACACCAAGATTTCTGGCTTGATTCGTAGCTGTCAAGGGCGAAACTTTAGTTTCAGAGGTGGGGGGGACACAAGTAGGAACGGCAAATTTGTGCATGTAGCTGTAGCGTGGATGTGCAGTGTGGCTTTGTAAGACTATGTGTGTGAACGATCAAACAAATTTACCTTTACTTTTTTAGACACTTTTTAACTTTTTTTTTTGCCCGTTTTGGGAAAATGCTGGATCTGCACCCTTGGCCAGGCTTGATTTTTCATTTTCAAAAGCTTGGGAACAGAAAAAACATAGGATTCCATTGACTCCTTGTTTATAATGGAGCCAAGGAAATTCACAGCACCACTTCTCTTGATTTTGTTGCTGAGATGCTGTTCTACAATCACTTTTGGGCTAACATGGTTGGGTTCCTGCCTGCCTGCCTGCACCTCTTCACTTGGACCTGTCTCCACATATTTCTCCTGTGAAATATGAAAATAGATCATGTTCATTCCTTCCTTTCCTTATAAACAAACCAAAATCACCTAACCATTTACAACATATGAACCTACATGCACTACAGTGCTGCTGCTTTCCCCTGCCTCTCTCTGAGTTTGAGCCTAAGTCCGACATTACAGTTAGTGAAGTAACAGCACAGGGAAAATGTGCTTTCCATACTCAATATACAACACACATAACCAGAGGTGGGTAATACTCAGTTACATTTGCTAGAGTAAGGTTTTGGATAAATTGGGCTTTTAAGAGTATTTTTAATGCAAAGTCTCTTTTTACTTTTACTGGAGTAATATTGTTCTAAAGTAACAATACTCATAGCCTTTTCCTTTTCCTATTGTGTGTGTGTGTATGGTATTATAGTGTTGGTTCTCTCTCTCTCACTCTCTCACTCACTATTTTTATATTTAACATCTTAGCTAGCTAGCGACAATAGCATATAAAGTAATGTTGAGTAATATTTGGCTACTCATCTCTGCACAGCCTACCTGCAACACAGCAGTGCTGCTGCTTTTTTGTCCCGCTGCAAAACTGGATTTTAAACTGAGCTGCCGGCTCCTCTTCATTTTTGCTGCTGCCGCGTCCTGGCTGTCTGTCTGTGAAGGCTGATTTATGGTCCTGCGTTAAATCGACGCAGAGCCTACGCCGTAGGGTTACGGCATGGGTACGCGGCGACGCGCACTGTACGATGCGCGTCGCCACGTACCCTACGCCGTATGCTCTGTGTCGATTTAACGCGGAACCATAAATCAGCCTTGAGCAGCACTGAGAAGAGGAGGGAGGGGGAGCGGGGCTGCCGGGCCGTCTTCGCACAGTTTTGATGATTCGCAATTACAGGCTGAGCCTACCGTTAGTTTTTAAACTATAAAAAGTGGGGGGGACAAAAACATGATTTTGAAAAGTGGGGGGGACATGTGCCCCCTGTCCCCAGTGGAAATTGCGCCCATGGTAGCTGTCAATGACATGGAGCCAAGGTGAGCGCTGATCTTTTCCCTTTCATTTTTAGGGCCAAAAATTATCACCTTTGTCTTTTCTGCATTTAGCCGGAGAAAATTCTAGCACATCCACTCATTGATTTGGTGAATACAGTTACTCAATGAGATCATGGGACTGTAGTCATGTGGTGACACTGAAATATAAAGCTGTGTGTCATCGGCATAAGTATGGTAGGAAATGTTGTGATGTTCCATAATCTGATCTGGGGGTAGCATATAGATGTTGAATAGAAGCGGTCAGAGTATAGACCCTTGAGGAGCCCCACATGTGATCTTGGTTCTCTCAGACTCATGGTTTCCAATTGACACAAAAAAGGCCCTATCTTGCAAGTAAGATTTAAACCATTGAAGCACAGTGCTGGTAAGTCCCTCCACTTTTCCAGTTTGCTGAGTATTATGTTATGATCAACTTTGTCGAATGCAGCACTGAGATCCAGTAATACCAGAACAGAGGATTTGCCTGCATCATTAGTCAGATAAATATCACTTAAGACTTGGATGAGTACAGTCTCAGTGCTGTGGTGTGGCCGAAATCCAGACTAAAATGTGTTAAAAAGATTGTTTTGGCATCATAAAAGCATACCAAGGGGGAAAGACATCAGCAACAGTGTTAGAGAAGCAATTCTTGTTGTACATGAATTTGGAAGACATCCTTCTTAGAAAATTAGTTAAGTTGAACGCAAATCCCTTTTTAATTAAGTGGTATTTCTCATTTCTATCAGACAGGCCGCAACAGGTGAGATTTAACTCTGCACTTTCAGATACAACAGTAAGCAGTACCGGGGCCCCCCAGGGATCTGTCAGTTCCTCCTTTCTGTTTACTCTGTACACAAATGACTGTGTCAGCTCCCAACCCAACCAGTATGTGGTTAAATTCTCTGATGATACTGTCATCCTCAGTTTACTCACAAGCAGCTCCGACATCAGCAGCCGTTCAGCTGGAGTGGACAGGTTTGAGGGTTGGTGTGATGAACACCACCTGCAGATCAATATTAAGAAAACCGAGGAGATTGTGGTGGACCCAAAGTCAATTGGGGATCACAGCACAACGATCATACATGGCCATAACATCAAGCAGGTCACGTCCTACCAGGGCGTCCATATTGATAAGGATCTTGGAGTTGGAGCACGCATGTGACAAATGTCTGTGTTAGGATCCACCAGCGCCTCCATTTTTTACGTAGGCTAAGAGTGTTTGGGGTCTGCAAAAACATCATGCTGATTTTTTATAGAGCGACGATAGAGTCCATCGTACGCTATGGCATCACCAGCTGGTTTGGGAACCTAACGGTCAAATCAAAATCACAGATTGTTAGCCTGGTCAAAACAGCAGGGAAGATCATGGGAATGCCCCCCCCCCCCCCCATGACCCTCCAAGAAATCTTTGAACAATCCACCATTCAGCAGGCCAACAAGATCCTCTGACCCAACCCATGTGCTGAACCTGAGTATGAGCTGATGAACTCTGGTAGGAGATACAGGCTCCCCCTGTGTAAATACAATAGGTACAAGCACTCCTTCATTCCACAATCAATCATACTTATTAATAAGCTCCCCCGAGTGGTTGGGGGGGGAGATAGGAGGCTGAGAGAAGCCGGCCCACGTGGATTGGTTAACAACTGATGATGCGATCTTGTACAGTAAAGTTAAAAAGACTGATGATGCTAGCATCGTCTTTTAACAATTTGCACTAGTTTGTTGATTTGTACAGTGCTGTTGCAAGTGCTGCATATGCCTCCGCCGATGTTGATGGTGTTGTTGAGTTGTTAATGTGTCGTCTGTGTCTGTCTGTAATGCAGCTTTGTGGCCTTTACTCCGAGACCAATTTCTCCCCAGGGAGATTAATAAGGCGGTGGGTTGCCTCCCTCCTGCTTCTCCCCTCTGTGGGGTTGCCGGTGGCCTGGGTTCCGGGCTCTTCCGTGTCGGCCTCTGGTCTCGCGGGTGGCGGGGTTGCTCCCCCCCCCTCCCCCACTATAGATACACTTCAGGTGGAGCTTTGTTTGGTTTATTACACACACACACACACACACACACACACACACACACACACACACACACACACACACACACACACATACACACACACACACATATAGTCACTTAGTCACATGCATTTACACACACACACACACGCATGATCATATACATACACACACACATAGACATACACACTGGCTTGTTCACCTGCATGCTGGCTCTCTAGTTTTTGGGTTTAGGTAGCGGTAGCGGTAGCTTAGCTCAGACTGCGATCAGATCTCAAGATTTAAGTCGATTGCTGTTATTGTTTTGGTTGGCTCCGTGCCGGTTTCGTGCTTTGTTTGTGGTTTTTTGTTGCAGATTTCCAGTGCTTGACGTGTGTCTCCGTGTGTTCCTGCTTCCTGGATGGGCAGTGGAGGTCGTCACCCCCCCCCATCCCCCAAAAAAAAAAAAAAAAAAAAAAACACTGGGTATATTTATTAGACCCTCCAGGAATCCGCGATTCCGTGATCGCGGAATTTTTCGCGGATTTCACGGCTGTCCGTGGATTTACAGACCTTCCGCGGATTTCAATGTCTGGTGCAGAAAAATCACTTTTACTGGGGTTAATATTGCATATGTCCGCGCTGAATATGCGAATTATGCGGGGCTCGCTTGATTTCACCGCATCATCGCTGCATAAAGTTTGGAAAAGGGGGGAGTGTTGTGAGTGACAGGTCGGGACGCCCGGTCGCGACGTGCGGGACCCGCCCGGGGACCTCCGCACCCCTCACGGCCACCCCTCAAACAGCAGCTCTCACCCGCGGGGGTGAGAGGTAGAGAGTGCCGCTTGCGCGGTGGGCGCGGCTGCCGGTGGACTCAGGTCTCCGCGCTGACCGCGTACCACTGCGCCTGCGAGGGCCGGCGGAGGCGGAGCTCCCATCCACTGGGGGATCTTGGCGGCGGACGCGTGGGGTGACGGCGTTATACATCCATGGGTGACGGAGCTCTGTCTCGTCCCCCTCGTCGCGCCGGTGCGCCCGGCAATCACCCGAGCACTGAGCCGCGGGCTGGAGAGAGAGAGACGGCCACCGCCCCTCTCCTCTCCTCTCCACCTGCGCTCTCCTTTTTTTTTCTCTACGACCTCAGATCAGACGAGACAGCCCGCTGAATTTAAGAGGGAAGAGCTCAGCGCCGAATCCGCAACTTCCAGCATATTCCGCAATTTCACCGTATAAAAGCACATAAAAAACCCGCACATTTAATCGCATAATCAATTATTTTAGCCCGCAAAATCAATGATTTTAGCCCGCGGAATAAAGGATTTCTGCCCGCGGAATAAAGGATTTCTGCCCGCGGAATAAAGGATTTTTGCCCGCGTTTTTCTGGAGGGTCTAATTTATGTATGTGTACGCATATGTGTGCGTATATATATGTATATATATTAAATATAGTAATAATGCACACATATACACTTTTGGTTTCTACCGTCATGGTATCAATCAATAATATGTGTGCAGACAAGGTAGAGAAAAAAAAAAAAAAAAAAAAAAAGAAGTAACTAGTCCCGTTTTGTGGTCCCGTTTTGAGGTCTGAACCTTTACTTATGTAAGTCTGGTGTAGAGTTAAGCCTTACCTTATTATATCAAACCTTTTTGGGGTCGTGAGTAGGATATACACGGGGGCAACTTCTGCTGAGTTCCAGTGTACTATAATGTCCCTCAACGGCGTAGGATTTTAGAACATCAACACAGCACCTAGTGCCGTACTGTGGCGTATCACTCCGCCCAATCTAAAACAGACTAATCACTACAGATAAACTGACTAGTGTCATTATAGTCCCTGATTTACATAAGAATATAAAGAATATATTTATAAAATAATGAACCCTGAATTACCAAAATAACCTTTTTAACAAAAATAAATCTCCTCTTACACTTATAAGGTGAGCATGAATCAATCTTTTTTATGATGTAAAATTGTATCTATTTATTTACTTTTTTTTATTTATTTAATTTTAGTTGTTAAATTAGAAAGAAAAAAGTCAAGTCATACATGAGAGAAACTATTCAGTTTGTGGCAAAATATATTTACTTGTATGAACAGTAGCATAATGCAAACCTGACGTTTACTTTAGTTCAGTTTGTGGAAAATGGTTGGCCAGGCTTTCTCTTTAAAACTTAAACAGTTATAAAGCATTACAAACTGTAACAATAGGGCAAACACACAGCATTGTTTTGTATTTTGTGTCTTTCAAATAAAAGCCAATTTTTTCCAGTCATATGTTCCTCATTCAAGGTTGTTAAAAATACTGCTATAATATCGTATCGTATCGTTATCGTGACCTCAATATCGTGTATCGTGCCGTATGGTGAGATTAGTGTATCGTTACAGCCCTACTAAACACTAACTAGAGGCTTTACTAAACATTTACTAGAGGTTTACTGAACACTAACTAGAGGTTTACTAAACACTAGTCCTGGTTTCAGGTTTACTAGTCCTGGTTTCAGGTTTACTAGTCCTGGTTTCAGGTCTACTAGTCCTGGTTTTAGATCTACTAGTCTTGGTTTCAGGTTTACTAGTCCTGGTTTCAGCTCCACTAGTCCTGGTTTCAGCTCCACTAGTCCTGGTTTCAGATCTACTAGTCTTGGTTTCAGGTCTACTAGTCCTGGTTTCAGATCTAAGTGTGAAAAGTAGCTGCTGCCAGATCCTTCATACGGCTTTTAAAATGTCCAACAGTGATGAGATCCTTCAGATTTCTTCTGTAGGGAGATCCAGGCAGCAGGTGCAGAGAACTTAAAACAGTGTTTACCGACTTCGGAATGCACCTCTGGCACATTTAGCAGATATAGATCATGAGAACGTAAGCAGTAATTACTGTGGGTTCTGGGAATGCAGTTGCATAAATAATGTGGGAGTAGACCAAGGATTACTTTATAGATAAAACTACCAGTGGATGAGACGGCGCGTTGTCAAAGAATAAAGTTGCCTTTTTTCTCTCAACATTTCAATTTTATTCACGAAATTTTGACTTTTTTCTCGAAATTGTACTTTAACATTATTCTCGACATTTCGACTTTTTTCTCAACATTTCAACTTTTTTCTCGAAATTTCAACTTTTTTCTCGAAATTGTACTTTAACATTATTCTCGACATTTCGACTTTTTTCTCGACATTTTAACTTTTTTCTCGACATCTCGACTTTTTTCTGGAAGTGCATAATGAAAAGAAAATCTTCTTCCTATACAATATTATTTTTATTTTTCTCCTGCCTGGCCCGCACACCACACCCAAACAATATACTAAAGTTAAAATATTAACAAATATAAAAATCACAATTACATATTAAATGCACAAACTGAACATTTCCTGTGAAGGAAAAAGTGGAAAAAATAGGGGGTCCTATTATTCTAAATGAAATGATTTAGAGAGCAGAGCATTCTTAATTTTCTTTTTGTACATGGACAGTGACAAAGATAAATCATGATAACTGCATGGTATTTAATAGAAAACTGACGGCAGGATGTTTTATACAATGGAAGATGAAGTTTATTAACCTGTCGGGTTGAATAACTATGCAAATCATATAAGGTGCAGTGGTGAGTGAGGAATCTGCAACCCGTGATAAACCTGAAGGCACCACGGTTCACTGAATCCAGAGATTGCAAACAATTCGCTGAGGCATTCATATATAAAAGGTCGTCGTAATCAAGCATAGGGAGAAAAGTGGCAGAAACAAACTTTTTCCTGGCAGCAACAAAAAAGAAAAACAAGTTGTGTGACGAAAGAAGAATCCCAGTTTCAACGCTAATGTTTTTTTCAGGTTTTCCATGTGGGGTTTAAAAGAGAACCGATCATCAATTAAAACACTGAGATACGTGTAACAGTGCACAAGTTCAGTCTTGCAACCTTGTGTGGATAAAATGCTGGGAGGAGGGGGGGGGGCTCAGATACTTTTCTGCAATTAGAGAAAATGATCAGTTCAGTTTTGGCAGCATTTAAAACAAGTTTTAGCTCAATGAGCTGACGTTAAGATTAAAAGCAGTCTGTAGTTTGCCAAGGGCCTCAGCACATTATATTGGCACAGTATATCACTGTGTTGTCAGCATAAAAATGAAATTTGGCATTTGGAACACATGTGCCTAGATCAGGGGTCTTCAACCTTTTTTAGCCCAGGGACCCCTTGGATGAGAGAAAAACAGAGCAGGGACCCCCGCTTGTAATTCTTATTCTTCTATGTTTCCTTTTTTCTCTTTTTTCTTCACAACTTTTTTCTCGAGATTGTACTTCAACATCTCGACATTTCAACTTTTTTCTCAACATTTCGACTTCTTTCTCAACATTTCACCTTTCACCATTTGTCTTCATTCTAAGGCTGATACAAGACTTTTAATTTTTTGCGGCTCCAGACATATTTGTTTTTTGTGTTTTTAGTCCAATATGGCTATTTTGGGTTGCCGACCCCTGAACTAGACCTTCGAGGACCTTTGACAAAATGGACAACTTGGATATGGGTCGATAATTATTCTCCCCCTTTTAAAAGGGGTAAAACATGAGCAACTTTCCAAATTTCAGGAAAATGATTTGTTGTGATAGTGAGATTAAAAAGACATTGGAGGGGTTTAGCAATAAAATCAGCAGCTAGTTTTAAGAAATAGGGTTCTAAACAATCTGGACCAGCAGATTTAGTTGTCCTTGAATGTTCCTGGTTCCCAGGAACAGAACAACCCTCCTCCCCGGCCCCCCCTTCATCAAGACCAGACTAGTGAAGGACGCGGATCAGCGGTTTAATAATAATAATAACAATAAATCTTTATTGTCCACCAGGGTGGAAATTAATCTTTGGCTCACCAGGATACAAACAGACAAGACATTGTGGGGTACAATACAGCAGTAAGAACTAAGAAGAAATATACCAACATTAAAAAACCTGTTTCATAATCACCATCACCATCATAATAATCATCACCACCCCCGTCATGCAGTCGATCATTCTGTCAGCTTAAGAATGTTGACTGCTCTGGGGACAAAAGACTTCTTATACGGGAGCCGTCAGCGGCGATGCTCAGAGCTTTCCTCCTTACCCTCTTCTTGTACAGCAGGCACAAAGCCTTTTGGGGCTTGCCAATGATTTTGCTAGCCATTGACACACTCCTAGACAGTTTGTTCAAGAATTCACAGTTTAGGTGACCGAGCCAGGCAGAAAGGTGAAATGTCAAGACACTCTCATTCATGGTCTTATACACAAGTTCTAAGACCTGCTGACTAAGGGCCAATCCCAATACACCCCCTACTTTCTACCACTAGCCCTACTTTCTATCACTATCCCTAAAAAAAGAAGCCACAGATTGTAGGGCACTTGTAATCTTCCCAGGGTCCTGTCCCAATACACCTACTACTACTACTTTTCAGCACCACCCCTAAATTTAGCTTGCTACGTCACTGCGTGGTTTACGTTCGGGTACGTAAGCGACTGCGTAGTTACGTTTGCACATACGTCACACCATATCAGGAAGCTGAGAGCCAAAAGCTGTTTTAATTTCAGCTGTAGCGCAGTTAATATGCCACTTTATTAAGTTTTAATATTTTTTTCAAGCGTAAAAGTAACCGTTAAGATTCCCAACCTGGGCTCAGTTTATCCAAATAACGCCTGTTAAGAAATTTGACTCGACGTTTTCGGAGATGAGAAGAGCCGCCGGCCCTGGGGAGCAGCAGCAGCAGCCGGAGTACAGACGTGATCGCCGGGTCAACCTGCGCCGTCGTCCCGGGAGAGAAACCTGCAGCTCTGTGGAGAATTACCGCTGGCTGAAGTAAATCATTTAGGAAGATAAATGTTGGTTTAATAGATGAAATCTAATAGTTGTAGCTACGCCTGTTAAGAAATTTGCTCCGAAAAATTTCGGGATTTCTGCCTGCCGGCTCAGGAGCTGATTTATGGGTCCACGTTAAATCGACGCAGAGCCTACGGCGTAGGGTACCGCGTAGGGTACGGCGTAGGGTACGGCGTAGGGTACGGCGTACGGCGCGCGTCGCCGCGTAACCTACTGTACGCCGTAGGCTCTGCGTTGGGCAAACGAGTGATTATGTACATTCACTGAGTGAATATTATGAAAGTAAAATATATATTTCTCGCTAGAAATTTAATCAAAATGCATTTTTATGCAAAAAACTAACTCAAAATATTGATTTTAGGCCTATTCACTAAAAAATAAGAAATGTCCACCATGTTTTTTTTTTTGATTCAGTCCGCAAATGACGACGAAAAGCATTCTGGGAAATTTTTCTGTCCCTAGATCAACTAGTGAGCATCGGAAATCCCCTAGCCACTACCCTAGTTTTCTTCACTACCCCTAGGTGAAAAGAGGAATTGGGACACCACTACCCTCACGGGAACGTGCAAAATTTAGGGGTAGGGCTGAAAAGTAGGACTAGGGGGGGATTGGGACAGGGCCTAAATATACTCTGTGTTTCCAGAGAAGCTCATCTGGGAGTCTACAACTGTGCCTAGATATTTGAAGTTCTCCACAGTTTCTATTAGTTGGCCCTCCAGAGACTGGCAGTCTAGTAATATCAGGTTTAAACATGATTATTTCCTTTGTCTTGCCTACATTCATTTTGAGCTGGCTAGTGTGACACCACCCTTCAAGTGCCACAGTGTGAGCAAGACAGGCATCTACGCCATGTGGATCTGACTTAAGTAACAGGGCAACCAAGGCCATATCATCTGCATACTTAATTAGTTTAAAACATTGCTCGTTGATTATAAAATCATTAGTAAAAAGCGAGAATAACACAGGGGACAGTAAGCTTCTGTTACCGGCGCTAGGGGTCTCTGGCACTGAGCGGCTGAGCTACGGTGTGGCTAACAACTGCAACTGTGGATCCAAACACAAACACGACTGTTGTTAGCTCATGCTACTGCTGCTCAGCAGGTTTATTCTCTGCACATGCACTTAATATTCACATTTCAGAATACAGAACACTGTAAATACCGTACCAATTACTTCCAGAAAAGTCTCAGTAACGTTTATGGTCGGAACTGTTCACACACACATGTACACATTCACTCTGGCTCAACCGACCTACATGGACGGCAACGACATAAACTTCGACGATAAAGTACATATTTCAACATTCTACCATGCTTAGTTTCACTTTGTATCTTCATTATATGTTGTTACATAGTTTAACCGAACAAAAATGTACAAATTAATACATTTTACATACCTGTTGATCCAAACACAAACACAACTATTGTTAGCTCATGCTACAGCTGCTCAGCAGGTTTATTCTCTGCACATGTGCAGAGCAGAGTAGAAACTACTTGCCTGGACCCACTGGTGTTAGAGCACCACCTACTGGCGCAAAATGGTAATGCTTTTGTTCATAAGGGTTCTAATAAAAGTTCATATGTTAAAATGAAAAAGAGGGGGTGTCTGTTAATGTGATAACTATAACTAGTGGCTATTCCAGACCCACTACACTTCCTTGTGGGCAACCTGTGCTCACAGTGAGCAGCTCTGATGTGTTCTCCCTGGCACAAACCCTTTGTGGGCGACAGGAAAGAAAGTCCCTAAACCACCAAGTTAGGCTGGGATGTACCTTGAGATTAGCAGCCCTTTTCAGCAGGATATGGATCTTCATTGAATTAAAATCCATGAATAGGACCCTAACATATCCTTTAGGGTGCATAAGATGTTGTGTGACTGCATTAAGCATGGTCAGTAATGCATCGTCTGTACGTCTGTTCCTCTTATAAGCAAATTGAAATTGGTCCATCATTGTTGCTACAGATGTAGTTAAGAGGTTAACCAGGTGGTTTAGGATCCTGGCATCTGCTTCCCCCATGGAGGGGTCACCCCCGACCGCTGGGTGCGCCTTCATTCCTCCTCCGTGTCTGGACTGGCCCTCTCTCTGGCCTCGCCTCTTCTCCCGGGCACAATGAGGGTTGGCAGGTCGAACCCTGCGGGATGTGCGGAACACGTGACACACCTAAAGTCGTTATGTGATCAGTCTCCTCCTCCTCCTCCTCCTCCTCCTCCTCCCACTCGCCCTATAAAGCATCCTCTCCTCCCAGAGCCACCACTTTCTCCTCTGCAGCTTCAGCCCGCAGAGCAGCCTCCTCCTCCTCCTCAATCCTCGTCACCATGACGTTCCAGGTCTCCAGGTCCATCGGCGGCGGGTCCTACATGGGCAGCAGCAGCCGCTCCATGTACGGGGCCATCGGGGGTGCCCGGATGAGGATGTCCTCCGCCGGCTCCTCCATGTCGGCGTTCGGCGGCGGCGGTGGCGGTGCTGGAGGAGGTGGATCTGCCGGCTACAGCTACAGCTACAGCGTCGGAGGTGGAGGTGGAGGTGGAGCTGGAGGCGAAAGCATCTCCGTCAGCGAGAAGGCCACCATGCAGAACCTGAACGACCGCCTGGCCTCCTACCTGGAGAAGGTCGCCAAGCTGGAGGCGGCCAACGCCGAGCTGGAGAGGAAGATCCGGGAGTTCCTGGAGAAGAAGTCCTCTCCGGCCGCCAGGGACTACAGCAGCTTCTTCGCCATCATCGTAGACCTGCAGGGAAAGGTAGGAGCCTCCACTCAGGACCTGGCCCCAGAGGTCCCAGAGGTCTCACATGTCCAGATAGATTGATAGATAGATAGATTGATAGATAGATAGATAGATAGATAGATAGATAGATAGATAGATAGATAGATAGATAGATAGATAGATAGATAGATAGATAGATAGATAGATAGATAGATAGATAGATAGATAGATAGATAGATAGATAGATAGATAGATAGATAGATAGATAGATAGATAGATAGATAGATTATCAAAACATAAAAAACAACCACACTTCCACTCAGACAATAAAAGCACATTAGTATTAAAATAGAACTAAGTGCAAAATAGCAGATAGTCCAGTTGTGGCAGAGGTGAAATGTGTGATGAGTGTGTGACCTCAGCTAGGACCTCAGCTAGGACCTTAGTTAGGACCTCAGTTAGGACCTTAGCTAGGACCTCAGCTTGGAGCTTAGCTAGGACCTTAGCTAGGACCTCAGCTACGACCTCAGCTAGGACTTTAGCTAGGGCCTCAGCTAGGACCTCAGCTAGGGTCAGCTAGGACCTCAGCTAAGACCTCAGCTTGGAGCTTAGCTATTCAATTCAATTCAATTTTATTTTATTGTCCCCCAGAGGGGAAATTTGCTTTACAGGGGGGGATAAAACCAAGAAACATAAAACATAAAAGGCACAAAAACACAGAGCACATTCACACAGATAGGACACAGCACACAAAGTACACACAAATACTAGGACCTTAGCTAGGACCTCAGCTTAGAGCTTAGCTAGGACCTCAGCTAGGACCTCCAGGTTCATCAAACCTGCTCTCAGCTCTTTCTAACTACTGAAACCTTGTCGTCCTGCAGATCCAGGCTGCCACCTGCCTTCACGGTAGCATCTACCTCTCCATCGACAACGCTAAGCTAGCTGCAGACGACTTCAAGGTCAAGTAAGTGAATCACGATGAAAGCTGTACGTTTGTCCGTCTATCTAGTCCGTCTAGTTTTACGTCCAGAGGTTTGAGGTCCTCGTGTTTCCCGCAGGTACGAGAACGAGCTGGTCATGCGTCAGTCGGTGGAGGGCGACATCGCCGGGCTCCGGAAGGTTCTGGACGAGCTGACGATGGCGAGGAGCGACCTGGAGATGCAGATCGAGGGCCTGAAGGAGGAGCTGATCTACCTGAAGAGGAACCACGAGGAGGTGAGGAGGTCAGGGGTCAGGGGTCACGACCCGGCCGAGCTTCCACTCCGACTCTAACCGCTAACCGCGTTGCTGTGCAGGAGCTGCTAGCCGTGCGCGCCCAGATGACCGGCGAGGTGAACGTGGAGGTGGACGCCGCTCCCGGACAGGACCTCTCAAAGATCATGGAGGAGATGCGGGACCACTACGAGTCCGTCGCCACCAAGAACCGCAAAGACCTGGAGTCCTGGTACCAGACCAAGGTGAGGACGGATTCAGGTCCGCAGGGACCGTGTTCTGGAGATGTTTGTGTCTCCACGTCTTTTGAAGGACAAACGTGAATGAAATTAGGCTTCATGAGTCAGCGCGTTGCTGCCATTTTATTTATTTTTTATTTTTTATTTTGTTTCTACGGAAGAGTATTAGGACCATACAGGAGAAAAAATATTTGAGAGAGGAAGATATTTTTTTATTGTGCACTTCGAGAAAAAAAATCTAAATGTCGAGAAAAAAGTCTAAATGTCGAGATTAATGTTGAAATACAATTTCAAGAAAAAAGTTGCCTTTTTTCACAACATTTCAACTTTATTCACGAAATTTTGACTTTTTTCTCAACATTTCGACTCTTTTCTCGAAGTGCACAATAAAAAAAAACTTCAACCTCTCAACCTGTTCTCTCCAAGATAGTTTATCATCAATTAATAAACCCAAAAAACATGTAGTTGAAACTTTAATGACTTCTTCATTATAAATATGAAGGTTAATTTGTTCCCTGTCCCTCGGCAGTCGGAGGGTCTCTCCAAGGAGGTGGTGTCCAGCACGGAGACGCTGCACTCGTCGCGGTCGGAGATCACGGAGCTGAAGAGGACGCTGCAGGGTCTGGAGATCGAGCTGCAGGCGCAGCTCAGCATGGTGAGCAAAAACTAAATATCTGAACTATTTTAACAGCCTAGTCATAAAACAGGAGTTGACCCTGCAAATACAGAAAAACCACCAGTGTAGAATCTTATAGAAAAACCCTTCAAACTCTTAAACAATTTCATAATAACAACGAGAATTTGTGTTGGAAATCACATATAGAGCATACAAAGGTAAAAATATCAAAAACAATAGCTCTGTTACACAAAGTAAAAGATTCACTGGATAACAAGGCATTGCAAATTTTATATAACACTATGATTGTGCCATATCTGACCTATTGCATTGAAGTTTGGGGTAATGCTTACAAAAAATCTATTTCAGTCTATTTAGTCTATTTTCTACGACGGAGTATTAGGGCCAAACTAAGACAAAAAAAAAAATGGAAATTACGAGAATAAAGTCATAATGTTGCGAGAATAAAGTCGTAATAGAATAAAGTCGTAATATTACGAGGATAAAGACGTTAATATTATGAGAATAAAGTCGTAATATTATGAGAATAAAGTCGTCATATTATGAGAATAAAGTAATATTATGAGAATAAAGTCATCATATTATGAGAATAAAGTCGTAATATTACGAGAATAAAGTCGTCATATTATGAGAATAAAGTCGTAATATTACGAGAATAAAGTCGTAATATTACAAGAATAAAGTCGTAATATTATGAGAATAAAGTCGTAATATTATGAGAATAAAGTCATCATATTACGAGAATAAAGTCGTAATATTATGAGAATAAAGTCGTAATATTATGAGAATAAAGTCGTAATATTACGAGAATAAAGTCATCATATTACGAGAATAAAGTCGTAATATTATGAGAATAAAGTCGTAATATTATGAGAATAAAGTCATCATATTACAAGAATAAAGTCGTAATATTATGAGAATAAAGTCGTAATATTATGAGAATAAAGTCGTAATATTACGAGAATAAAGTCATCATATTACGAGAATAAAGTCGTAATATTATGAGAATAAAGTCGTAATATTATGAGAATAAAGTCGTAATATTACGAGAATAAAGTCATCATATTACGAGAATAAAGTCGTAACATTACGAGAATAAAGTGTTAATTTAATGTTAATGTTAATTAATTAAAACTCTAACAGGAAGAGTGTTAAAATTTTGAATATTGAGCATCTTGTGAAGTTATATGTATATATTTATAATATATTTAATATTACGATTTTATTCTCGTAATATTTCGACTTTATTCTCATATTATTATGACTTTATTTTCGTAATTTCCTTCTTTTTTTTTCTTAGTTTGGCCCTAATACTCCATCGTAATTTTCATTTTTTTTTTAAAGCCATAAGAATAATGAATAATTATAATGAATGAAATAAAGAAAAAAATGAAGATGAACTGAAAGAATGTGAGCATCTCCCAGCGTCTCGGTCCTCCCTGACCCGCCTCCCTCTCGCCCCCCCAGAGGTCCGGCCTGGAGTCCACCCTGGGCGAGACCCAGGGCCGCTACGCCATGCAGCTGCAGGGCTACCAGAGCCAGGTGGTGGCCCTGGAGCAGCAGCTGGTGCAGCTGAGGGCCGACCTGGAGCGGCAGGGCCAGGAGTACCAGATACTGCTGGACCTCAAGACCCGGCTGGAGATGGAGATCGCCGAGTACCGGAGACTGCTGGACGGGGAGGGCAGCGTCAGGTGGGTCTGTCCGTCCGTTTGTCAGTCTGTCCGTTTGTCTGTCTGTCCGTCCGTCCATCTATCTATGTTGTGAATTGAATTAGAGCTGGGTATCGATTCAAATGTCAAGAATCGATTCAATTCCGATTCTTAAGATTCAGAATCGATTATCACCATTTGATTCGATCCGATTCGATATTGATTTGGGTTAGTGTTGCCTGGATTATATGACTGTAAAATAACTATTGAAATAATAATTTCACAATAATTATTGTGAAATAACTAAGAAATAAATAACAATATCAAATAGGCATTTCAATATCCATTTAAAGTGCAAAAAAAGAAAGAAATTGCAACAGCTCAAGCAGTAAACAAATTATTTTAGCTTGTCTGATTTATTCTGTCACCAGACACACAGCTTGCCATGAAGCACCCGGCATTTTTCAGGTATTTCATGACAAACCGTGTCCGATAACTGAGAAACCAAACAAGCTATAGTAAATATAGATAATATGAACTTCATTGAACTAATATAACATTTAGAAATTTAAGCTGAAATGTCCAGCATTTTCTCTAAAGAAAAGTTAATTTAGTTCAGGAGTTTTCAAAACTACTGGGATTAAAGGTCACCAGGCAAAAATGTAATGATGAAAAAATAAATAAATAAATAAAAAATTAATAAGAAAAAAATAAAAAAAATCGATCTTTAGACATACAAATCGATTTTTAGGAATTAATATGAGAATCGATTTAGAATCAGAAAATCGATTTTTTCAACACAGGCCTAACTTGAATTGATTTGACCCAAACAAAACCTACAAGTCACTGAGGCGCTGAAACAGATGACGCGTCTCCTTGAGCAGCATGTCAGTTGTTTGAATGAGTGTCCACAAACATCCTTTGTGATGCTCAAAAAGGGGCTATTTATTGGTACACACAAGCTCCTTTGTCAACAACGAACTACATGCACTTATATTGTATAACTTGCATGAGATCAGTAAAACAAGACCAACAAAAACTGCAATCATGCAAAGCCGAAGTGAAACGGTCAAAAAACTGTGTGATCACCGGCAACCAGCACACCTGCCCGTGATCAGCCTCACCTTATAAAATCTATTCCTTGGCTCCATACACCACCTACAGTGCAGAAATGACACTATAATTCACACACCCCTGTTATTCAATGGGAAGCTATCTATCTATATATCTCTGTATTTATCAGGTACTTTGTTTCATGAGAAAACGTTCCCTATAACTTCACCATCATAAATGTCTCGGTCCAGATCTGAACTCTGTTTTATTCTCTATGTTCTGTTCATCCCTGCAGCATCTCCTCCTCCTCCGTCGCCTCCCGTTCCTCCCTCTCCACCTCCTCCGTCTCCACCTCCGCCGTCTCCACCTCAGCCGTCTCCTCCTCCGTCTCCACCTCCGTGACCGCCCCCGCCTCCGTCACCACCAAGAAGCAGATCGTCATCATCGAGGAGGTGGTGGACGGGAAGGTGGTGAGCTCCTCCACGGAGGAGGTTGTCATGTGAGCTCCAGCAGGGGGCGCTGTTGCAGGAATAAACCCAATAAAAGCTGTGATGCTTCAGAGTTACCTGGAGTCCTGTCGTTGTTCAGTCTCAGGCTGCAGCTCCTCTGGTGGCCACCAGGGGGAGCCTCGCCAAAACCAGTACCAGACGTTAAATTCAATTCAATTCAATTTTATTTATATAGCGTCTGTTACAAGAAAAGTTGTCTCTAGGATTTTTCCAGAGACCCAGGATGTCAGCAAGCATATAGCAGACATCTACACACACAGGTGGAAGCAGCAGTGGGATGATCAGAGAGGGGACTGCAGGTCAACATACAGCTCCTGAAGCTCTGGCCTGCAAACATACACAAAAGAGAAAAAGGGGGCGGGGCGCAGACCAGCACAACAAACTACAAGAACGATGGACAACAATGATGGCTATAAGATACTTATAATGGATACAAACACTAACTAGAGGCTTTACTGAACACTAACTAGAGGTTTACTGAACACCAACTAGAGGTTTACTAAACACTAACTAGACAGGGCCGGTTCCAGAAAATGATGACTACGATGCATCTCAGATCAGAGGGGGTGCACATGCCTGGCACGTTATTCAACACTAAATTATGCATTTTCCTATAATTTCAAGCGGAATGATACTAGCAAAACAAGAATATTTAAAGTGTATTTCAAATGCTTTATTGCAGCAATATTGCTGCAGAACAAAGAAAATGCTACATTTAGTCTGGGCTACCTCACCCATCAGATAATCTAGCAACAGAAAATTAAACATAGCAACAAAAATAAATATAACCATAAATATACAGGACTGTCTCAGAAAATTAGAATATTGTGATAAAGTCCTTTATTTTCTGTAATGCAAAAATGTCATACATTCTGGATTCATTAAAAATCAACTGAAATATTGCAAGCCTTTGATTATTTTAATATTGCTGATCATGGCTTACAGCTTAAGAAAACTCAAATATCTTATCTCAAAAAATTTGAATATTCTGGGAATCTTAATCTTAAACTGTAAGCCATAATCAGCAATATTAAAATAATAAAAGGCTTGCAATATTTCAGTTGATTTGTAATGAATCCAGAATGTATGAAATTTTTGTTTTTTTAATTGCATTACAGAAAATAAAGGACTTTATCACAATATTAAAATTTTCTGAGACAGTCCTGTAAACTTGCTGGCTTGAATCACTTCCGAATATCCATCGTTACTTTGTGTTAACGGAGCAGCAGAGAGCAGCGTCTTGCTGGTGCAGGAAACTGCTGGAAGCAGATGAGTGACGGACACTGGCTGATTTATGGTTCCGCGTTGCACCAACGCAGAGCTTACGGTGTAGAATACGTAGGGACGTGAACGTACGGTGCGCGTCGCCGCGTACCCTACGCCGTAGGCTGCGCCGTCGATTTAACGCGGAACCATAAAACAGGCTAAACGCGCGCGCATTTGTCAGTTTTCTTTTCGTCTTTTCAACTGAGCATGCAAACACAAACTGAGGGTGCAATGCATAGTTATGCACCATCGTAGAACCGGGCCTGTAACTAGAGGGTTACTAACACTAACTAGAGGTTTACTAAACACTAACTAGAGGGTTACTAAACACTAACTAAAGGCTTTACTAAACACTAACTAGAGGTTTACTAACCCTAACTAGAGGTTTACTAAACACTAACTAGAGGGTTACTAAACACTAACTAGAGGGTTACTAACACTAACTAGAGGTTTACTAAACACTAACTATAGGCTTTACTAAACAAAAAGGTTTTAAGTTTGGTTTTAAAGGTGGAGGTGGTGTCAGCCTCCTTAACCCAGATTGGAAGTTGGTAGCCCTCCAAATCTACATTTAGATCCTCTAAGAACTACGAGTAAACCTGCACTCTGAGAACGGAGAGCTCTGCCAGGAACATAAGGCACTATCAGGGGCCTCATCTATAAAGCTTGCTTGTTCACAAAAAGGGCCTGAAAGATGTGCAAGCCACCTTCTACGCAAAGGCTGGGATCTAAAAAGAAAAAACTAACCGAAAAATCTGCGTATCCCTACGGCAACCCCGACCCTGCCGTAGGAACTTACTTAAGACATGGGGAACTGGCGACGCAGGCGGTCAGGTGGTGAAATGAAGCCAGATTCATGTCATACTCTTAATAATGTCATCACATATCACAACATATATCAGACTTATAATAAAATAGCGCTGATCCTGTCCCTCTGTGTTTGAACCTCAGCGTCAGTCAGGACTCTGGTGCTGCTGCTGCAGCCGCGGTGCAGGACACGCCGGGAACCTCCTCTTCACCCACCGCTTTAGGACAGAACAAATGAGGGGCTCCCTAGAGCGTTTAGGGGCTCTACGGAGCCCCTAAAGGGACACAGATTTTTTTTCATATATGTAATGAGTTTTATGCGCGCGTAAAACCTTTACATGCGGGTGTAAGCCTAAATTATGGTTCCGCGTTAAAACGATGCAGAGCCTACAGCGTAGGGTACGCGGCGACGCGCACCTACGCCGTAGGCTCTGCGTTGGTGTGAGGCGGAACCATAAATTAGCCCTGAGCAGCTCTGAGGGGAGGGGGGGGAAGAGGGGGAGCAGGGCTGCGGGCTGTTCTCGCATCGCTTTCGCACAGGGTGTCTTGATGATTTGCAATTACAGGCTGAGCCTACCGTTAGTTTTTAAACTGTAAAAAGTGGGGGGGACAAAAACATGATTTTGAAAAGACGGGGGGACATGTCCCCCCTGTTGCGCCGGGGCACTCACGGCGTTCCGCGCAGCAACGGCGTGCTGCCACTCACTCGCTTTATTTTATACTATTTATATACTTTTTCTACTTTTACTGTGACCACCAAATAATGTCGTTTTCCTGTCCTCCACCTCATCCACAACATTTCGATCTCAGATCTCAGTGAAATTCAGTGGCACGGTGGCTCGACACGTCTCATTCATTCTGACGCCAAACAGGCTGCAGGAAGCCGCTGCGCATGCTCAGCAGGCTCATTCATATGCAAATACTACTTTGCATTACCCTTTTAAGGTAAAAAGTGGGCGTGTAGAGGGCGGGATATCAGGCGGATTCACCTGCGCAACCTTCCAGCTGGACTGTGATTTATAAAGCGAACATTGCGTGCAGGTGTGCGTGCACATGGTTTTATAGATCCTTTTTTTTTTTTGCGCCCGCCATTTTTGGGTTTTGGGTGTACGTACACTTTTAGTATGAATCCTACGCACTCCATTTTAAATGAGGCCCCAGGTCTTGCAAATATTGCGGAGCTAAGCCGTTTTGGGCTTTGTACGCGAGTAATAACATTTTTAATTGGATTCTGAATTTTACGGGTACCCAATGGAGCGACGCTTACACTGGGGAGACGTGGTTGCGTTTTTTCTCAACATTTTAACTTTATTCAGGAAATTTTGACTTTTTTCTCGACATTTCCACTTTTTTCTCGAAATTGTATTTCAACATTACTCTCGACATTTGGACATTTTTCTCAAAATTGTACTGCAACATTAATCTTGACATTTCGACTTTTTTCTGGAAGTGCATAATGAAAAAAAAAAATGTCTCCTCTAAAATATTATCTTTATTTTTCTCCTGCCCGGGCCCTAATACTCTTCCGTATGTTTCACACAAATACAAGGATGAAGAAAAAACAAAAAACAGAAGAAAAAATTCACATAAGGAAAATATTTAAAAAAAACAAAACAACAAAAAGAAGAAATATGTGTGAGGAGTGGTTAGAAGCCTATATAGTCTTATATGAAAACCACATCCAAACAATATACTAAAGTTAAGATATTAACACATGTAAAAATCACAATTACATATTAAATGCACAAACTGAACATTTCCTGTAAAGGAAAAAGTGAAAAAAATAGGGGGTCCTATTATTCTAAATCAAATGATTTAGAGAGCATTCTTAAGTTTATTTTTGTACATGGACAGTGACAAAGACAAATCAATTAAACGTACATAATTGTTCCACATGATAACTGCACAGTATTTAATAGAAAACTGACCACGGGATGTTTTATACAATGGAAGATGAAGTTTCTTAACCTGTCGGGTTGAATAACTATGAACTTGAGAGTTATTAACAAAATAATCTCAGTGTTATGATTCACTTTAAAGACAAATGTACAGATTTGAAGAATGTTGATGTCATCGAGTAAAAAATTACAATTAAAAGAAGAGAGTGCACTTGAAACATCAGCTTTGGAAATAGTTGCTAATCTAAGAAAACGTTTCTGCAACAATAATATTTTCTGCAAATAAGATAGAAAGGTACTTGCCCACACAATATTACAGTATGTTAAATATGGATGAATCATAGTATAATATGATGTAAGGAAACCTGAAATGTGTACAAATATCTTATTTTTCTCAGGATCCCAAGAGATTTAGTGACCTTTTTGCAGACGATGCCAACCTGTTCTCTCCAAGATAGTTTATCATCAATGAATAAACCCAAAAGACATGTAGTTGAAACTTTAATGACTTCTTCATTATAAATATGAAGTTTAATTTGTTCCCTGTCCCTCGGCAGTCGGAGGGTCTCACCAAGGAGGTGGTGTCCAGCACGGAGACGCTGCACTCGTCTCGGTCGGAGATCACGGAGCTGAAGAGGACGCTGCGGGGTCTGGAGATCGAGCTGCAGGCGCAGCTCAGCATGGTGGGTAAAAACATGATTTCATCCAAATAAATCAATAATAAAACAAACTGGAAAGCAATAGGAACAAAGACACTGGCTCCAATTAGTATAGAACAGGGGTCTTCAACCGGAGGTACTGCAGGGGTCCTCCAACTTAAAAAAAAAATAAAGACAATTTTAACCAAAATAATTTGTGGGAGTTAAAAAAAAAATTATATATAGGCTATATATATACTGTATATATATATAGATGGACGGACGGACGGACGGACGGACGGACAGATATATGATTGAGAAAACTCTATTAACAGGTGATAAATGATTCCCATGACGTGAGTCATGTGACTAATGTCAACTTTAGAGCGGAAAAACGAGCTAGCTACCTGTTTAAGAAGAGAAAATTTGTTTTGAAATTGACTTGGCTATTTCATATTTAACGCTAGTTCGACCTGATGGATAAATTAGTGACAATAACGAAGCCTAAAGCTGGAAATTGTAACGTTACAGCTCAGCCAAAGTTTCATCAACCGTTAACACATGTAGGCTAATAACTAAGAAAAAAATGAAAATGAACTGAAAGAATGTGAGCATCTCCAAGTGTCTCAGTCCTCCCTGACCCGCCTCCCTCTCGCCCCCCCCAGAGGTCCGGCCTGGAGTCCACCCTGGCCGAGACCCAGGGCCGCTACGCCATGCAGGGCTACCAGAGCCAGGTGGTGGCCCTGGAGCAGCAGCTGGTGCAGCTGAGGGCCGACCTGGAGCGGCAGGGCCAGGAGTACCAGATACTGCTGGACCTCAAGACTCGGTCGGAGATGGAGATCGCCGAGTACCGGAGACTGCTGGACGGGGAGGGCAGTGTCAGGTGGGTCTGTCCGTCCGTTTGTCTGTCTGTCCGTCCGTCCGTCCGTCCGTCCGTCCGTCCGTCCGTCCGTCCGTCCGTCTATCTATCTCTGTATCCGTTTCCCATAATTTCACCATCATAAACGTCTCTGTCCAGATCTGAACTCTGTTTTATTCTCTGTGTTCTGTTCATCCCTGCAGCGTCTCCTCCACCTCCGTCGCCGCCCGTTCCTCCGTCTCCACCTCCTCCGTCTCCACCTCCGTCACCTCCCCCACCTCCGTCACCACCAAGAAGCAGATCGTCATCATCGAGGAGGTGGTGGACGGGAAGGTGGTGAGCTCCTCCACGGAGGAGGTCGTCATGTGAGCTCCAGCAGGGGGCACTATTGCAGGAATAAACCCAATAAAAGCTGTGATGCTTCAGAGTTACCTGGAGTCCTGTCGTTGTTCAGTCTCAGGCTGCGGCTCCTCTGGTGGCCACCAGGGGGAGCCTCGCCGACACCAGTACCAAGCGTTAAATTCAATTCAATTTTATTTATATAGCATCTGTTACAACAAAAGTTGTCTCTAAGATCTTTCCAGAGACCCAGAACATGAACATGACCCCCAAGCAATTATTACTTAAACATAACAAGGCAAGGAAAACTCCCCTTTAGGAGGGAAGAAACCTGGACCTATAGGCTTTACTAGAGGTTTACTTAACACTAACTAAAGGTTTACTAAACCCTAAGTAGCGGTTTACTAAACACTAAGTAGAGGTTTACTAAACACTAACTAGAGGTTTAAGAAAGGTTGTAAGTTTAGTTTTAAAGGTGGAGGTGGTGTCAGCCTCCTTAACCCAGATTGGAAGTTGTTTCCATAGTAATTTATATTTTACATTTAGTAAATTTACATTTAGATACTCTAGGAACTACGAGTAAACCTGCACTCCGAGAACGGAGAGCTCTGCCAGGAACATAAGGCACTATCAGGTCTTGTAAATACTGCGGAGCTAAGCTGTTTTGGGCTTAATACGCAAGTAATACAATTTTTAATTGGATTCTGAATTTTACGGGTAGCCAATGGAGCGACGCTAACACTGGGGAGACGTGGTCTCTCCTGCTGATTCCTGTCAGCACTCGCGCTGCTGCATTTTGGATCAGCTGGAGCCTATTCAGCAAATTAATTGGACATCCTGCTAGTAACACATTACAGTAATCTGGTCTAGAAGATACAAACGCATGAACTAGTTTTTCTGCATCACTCTGCGAGAGGATTTTCCTAATCTTTGCGATATTACGGAGATGTAAAAATGCTTTTTTAAAACCTGATTAATATATGGTTTGAACGACAGATCCTGGTCGATAACAACACATAGGTTTCTCAAACAGGATTAAACAGGGTAACGATGATAGAATTCAAGAAGAAATATATAAATAATCAAGCTGTAATAATCTAACCTTTGATAATCCATCCTCTATACTTTACTGAAGTAAAAAGTAAAACATCCATCCATCCATTCATCCATCCATTTAGATTTACAAATCTGTTCCATTCTTGTTCTTAAAGTGAAACAAAGGGACTACATCCTGCTGGTCCTCCCTCTGGACCTGCGTTGCTCTAAAATCCCGACATCGGTGTTATGCGGGAAAAAAAATGGAAAAGGACGTAGTGTGTTTCAGTTGCCATGGTAACAGTAAATGTTTGTTGAAGTCTAACAGTTTTGTTCTGATAAAAGATAAAGGTTCTTACTGTGTTTCATCATCTCATCGCTCTGATCTGGACTCAAGTTTCAGACGTCTTTATGTGAAGTTCAATGTTAATTCCTTCCTTTATGCTTACGGTTAGGGTTAAGATTTTACAGTTAGTGTTAAGGGGTTAGGGTTAGGGTTAGGGGTTTACGGTTAGGGTTAAGAGTTTAGGGTTATGGTTTACGGTTAAGGGTTTACAGTTAGGGTTAAGGGTTAGGGTTAAGGGTTGGGGTTGGGGTTAAGGGGTTAGGGTTAGGGGTTTACGGTTAGGGTTAAGGGTTTACAGTTAGGGTTTAGGGTTAGGGTTAGTGTTAAGGGTTTAGGGTTTAGGGTTTAGGGTTAAGTGTCAGGGTTTAGGGTTAAGGGTTAAGGGTTGGGGTTAAGGACTAAGGTTAAGATTTAGGGTTAAGGGTTAGGGTTAATGGTTGGGGTTAAGGTTAAGGGTTAGGGTTAATGGTTGGGGTTAAGGTTAAGGGTTAGGGTTAAGGGTTAGGGTTAATGGTTTAAAGTTAGGGTTAAGGGTTAGGGGTTAAGGTTAAGGGTTAGGGTTAAGGGTTAGGGTTAATGGTTTACAGTTAGGGTAAAGGGTTAGGGGTTAAGGTTAAGGGTTAGGGTTAAGGGTTAGGGTTAATGGTTGGGGTTAAGGTTAAGGGTTAGGGTTAAGGGTTAGGGTTAAGGGTTAGGGTTAATGGTTTACAGTTAGGGTTAAGGGTTAGGGGTTAAGGTTAAGGGTTAGGGTTAAGGGTTAGGGTTAAGGGTTAGGGTTAATGGTTTACAGTTAGGGTTAAGGGTTTAGGGGTTAGAGTTAAGAGTTAAGAGTTAAGAGTTTTAGGGTTAGGGGTTTAGGGTTAAGGGTTCAGGGTTAAGGGTTGGGGTAAGGATAAGTGTTAAGGTTAAGGTTAAAGTTAAGGGTTCAGGTTAAGGGGCTATGGTTAAGATTTAGGGTTAAGGGTTTAGGGTTAAGCATTAGGTTCAGGGTTAAGGGTTGGGGTAAGGTTTAGGGTTAAGGGTTTAGGGTCAAGGGTTAAGCGTTAAGGTTAAGGGTTAAGGGTTAGAGATAAGGGTTCAGGTTAAGGGTTAGGTTTTAAAGTTAAGGTTAAGGGTTAAGGGTTCAGGTTAAGGGTTAGGGTTAAAGTTAATGTTAAGGTTAAAGTTAAGGTTAAGGGTTGGGGTTAAGGTTACAAGGTTAGGGTTCAGATCATTACACTATATGTGGTTATAAAGGCTGGTATCATAATATCAACCGGATGTGTCATATTGACGCCGGGAGAGAGGAATCTTTCCATGGAAAGGTTGCTGACGAGCATTCAGGCGGGATGAGAATCGTCTCGTGACCTCAGTGCTGAACCACGGTCAGTAGTGGAGGTGGACTTCTACCTTAGACAGCACACAGCGCTGACGCTGGGCGTGTTGCCGTTGTTGACTGCAGTCATAGTTCAGCTGCTGCCGTAGGGAAATAGAGCAGCCTCTGGTGACGCGTCGTCATGGTTACCTCCGCTGCCTTTCTGATGATGAGTGATGTGGCGTGGAAGATCCGCTGC
Source organism: Cololabis saira (assembly GCF_033807715.1). Lineage (NCBI taxonomy): Eukaryota > Metazoa > Chordata > Actinopteri > Beloniformes > Belonidae > Cololabis > Cololabis saira. Next base: position 6,626,881 of record NC_084607.1, read on the forward strand.
CTCGTGGCCTCAGGAGTCTTCATGGCTGCGCTCGTTGGGTTTCAGAGGACTTACAGGACATTTACGGCAGAAGACAGAAGAGCTGAGGAGGCACAAGTTCTGTTGGGCCAAAGTTTCTGTTCAAATAAAGCGGAAAAAAGCTCCCAAACATATACAAATACAGCCCCGTTGACGGGTGAGGGAACTATGGAAGAGTATTAGGGCCATGCAGGAGAAAAATATTTGAGGGGAAGATTTTTTTTTATTGTGCACTTCGAGAAAAAAGTCGATATTTCGTGAATAAAAATTTCGCCTTTTTTCCTCAACATGTCAACTTTATTCACAAAATTTTGACTTTATTCGCGAAATTGTATTTCAACATTAATCTCGACATTTTGACTTTTTTCTTGAAGTGCATAATGAAAAAAAAATCTTCCTCCTTATTTTTATTTTTCTCCTGCCTGGCCCTAATACTCTTCCATAGGGTTCAAAGCTCAGAGATAACAAAGTTTCAATGGAAAAATCCAGACTTCTACTTGGAAGTTAGGAAAAGACCAAAGAGTTGCAGGTTTCTGGTTTGGACCAAGACGGGTCAGAGGCAAACGGTGCTGCTCACATCCATCTAGGAAGGGAGGGGACATCTGAGCAGATGTAGGAAGGGTTCCCGGTCCCCCCCTGGAGGCAGAAACACCTCACACCCACTGTGAAGCACGGCGGTTGAGGTGGGTGGTAGGTGGGGTCATGTTTCTGTTAAACGAGCGATGGTGTGGGGAAACATGTGTTTGTGTTCACCTGAGGCTGGGACCGCCCACACCTGCATCCCCCGCATGGAGACTCAACTGTGGAATCTGGCTCGTCCCACATCTGCTGTTAGTTCGGTATTTTATCTTTATTTTGACAGCTTTTACTAAGGATCCAGATGATGCTAAGTAACCCAGATGATGCTAAGTAAACCAGATGATGCTAACTAACCCAGATTCAATTCAATTCAATTCAATTCAATTCAATTTTATTTATATAGCGTCTAATACAACAAAAGTTGTCTCTAGGCGCTTTCCAGAGACCCAGAACACGAACAAGACCCCCGAGCAATTATTACACAAACAATGGCAGGTAAACACACAGCTCCTGAGGCTCCGGCCTGCAAACATGCACAAAAGAGAAAAAAGAGGGCACAAGAAACTACAGGAACGATGGACAAAAATGATGGCTATGAGATACTTATAATAAATAAAAATGGAAAAGGAGAAGAGAGGAAGGGAAGAGGAGAAGAGAAGAAGGGTGAGAGGCACCGCCCAGCGGATCATGTCGGTGCCCCCTGCAGCATAAGCCTATAGCAGCATATCTACCACCAAGCTATGTTTGAGACTAACTATTATAGTCTTGTTCTATAGCTGCAGCTATGAGTACTGACTCGAACACACTAGAGTTTACACTACCTAGAGCAGGGGTCCTCAACCCTGGTCCTCGAGGGCCGGTGTCCTGCATGTTTTAGATGTTTCCCTGCTTTAACACACCTGATTCTAATTAATCATCGTCATCAGCTTTTCATCCAGGGCTGCACAATTCTGTTGATGACACAGTCACTTGTATCACGGTGCAATGAAGCAGGGAAACATCTAAAACCTGCAGGGACACAGGCCCTTGAGGACCAGGGTTGAGGACCCCTGACCTAGAGATTTACCAACACCAGCTAGAGGTTTACTAAACACTAACTATAGGCTTTACTAAACAGAAAGGTTTTAAGTTTAGTTTTAAAGGTGGAGGTGGTGTCAGCCTCCTTAACCCAGATTGGAAGTTGGTTCCATAGTAATGGTGCCTGATAGCAGAACGCTATCAGGCACTTCTACGAGTAAACCTGCACTCCGAGAGCTCTGCCAGGAACATAAGGCACTATCAGGTCTTGCAAATATTGCAGAGCTAAGCCATTTTGGGCTTTATACACAAGTAATACAATTTTAATAACACATTAGAGCCAAGATATACTTGCTATTGGTGCTTGCGTTCGCGTCCGTTCACGTCCGTTTGAGTGCACCACCAACCGCAACGTCGCTCACGTAGTACGCAAGGAGAGCCGGCGGTACCGGCGGTGACTGATAGGGGGAAGTAAGCCGAGCAACAATTGGAAAAGTGATTAAATATTTAGTAGTAGCAGCGGTAGTAGCAGTAGCAGATTAGAACAACAAACAAGTTAACATGACAACATTGGATGATGTAGGAGATTATAACATTGCTTTGGTTGCGATCTCGGCAAAGGAAACGGCGCCAGCAACCTCCGCGTCATCACTTGTGGCCAGCTGGTATCAGACCGGGACCAGCGCCACTCGCGACCAGAGCCAGAACTGCAGGTCGCGTACGTGTTCAGTGTCTTTTTGAGGACGTGCACGTCGACGCGTCAAATGAACGCAGGATACGCGTAGCGGCCATGATGCGTACGCGTATCTATTTACGCGTATATATCTCTTACAGTAATCTAGTCTAGATAGAAGATATAAACGCATTAACTAGTTTTTCTGCATCACTCTGCGAGAGGATTTTCCTAATCTTTGCAACATTACAGAGATGGAAAAATGATGCTAACTAAACCTGCTAACTAACCCAGATGATGCTAACTAACCCAGATGATGCTAACTAACCCAGATGATGGTTCTGATCTGTAGCTCCTCTGCTGGTGTTGGTGTAACGGTGAGGAAACTCATGAACCCATTATTTGGAAACAAAGAAACAGGACTACAGGCGAAGCTTTTCTCTCCACCTTTTAAGGAGATAACTGAGACTGAGGCGTGGTTGACAGAGTTTTTGGCTCGTGGACACGTCCCCCCCCCCCCTCCGGATCCGTCCCTCTGAAGCGGTTCCAGTCGGTTTCATCACAGCAAACACGGTACAACAACAACACACAGCAGCTCATTGTTTGGTTGCACAATAAAAAGGAGACGGGCTGGGGGGGTGGGTGCACACCTGAGGACGGCAGGCAGGTCTGGACCTGACAGTCCGGGATCGGGGGGGGGGGGGGGGGGTTTACCTGGGTCCCTCCCCCTTCCTCACCAGCATAAAGCAGCTCTGCCCGGCCCCCCCTGCACTCTCTCCTCCAGCAGATCCTCCATGTTCTCCACCAGTTACTCCGGCGGGGGCCGCCTGGCCCCCACGAGGGCCCCCAGCATGTACGCCGGCGCCGGCGGCTCTGGAGTCCGCATCTCCAGCATCAGGGCCCCCAGGAGCTTTGCCGGGGCCGGGGTCGGGGCCGGGTTCTCCTCCGGGTTCGACCTGGCCGACGCCCTCGACGTCTCCGACAACCAGAGGGGGGCCCTGCAGGACCCGAACCCGCGCTTGGCCGACAACAAGAAGGGGGCCCTGCAGGGCCTGAACCAGCGCTTGGCCTCGTACCTGGAGAAGGTCCGGGACCTGGAGGGGGCCAACGCCGAGCTGGAGCAGAAGATCCGGGAGTTCCTGGAGGGCAGGGCCCAGCCGGAGGGCAGGGACTACTCCACCTACATGGCCCTGATGGGGGACCTGCAGGACCAGGTGAGGCCCGGGGGACGGGGGGGGGGGGGTCACAGGACAGGAACTGGAGCAGCTCCCTTTGTCTCTAAACAAATGCTGAAATCTGAAACAACCCCAGGATGTTCCTGTACCGGCTCCTGAACCAGTTCCTGGACCGGTTTCTGGACTGGTTCCAGAATGTTTCCTGTGCCCCAGGGGGCCGTGGTCTTCTGCTGCCGGCTTCCTGAAATAACAGATGTTTGTCTTTCAACACCAACTTAACCTACCCCACCTCCCCCTTCAGCTCCTGGACGCCACCCGCACCAACGGGTCCCTGTACCTCGCCATCGACAACGCCAAGCTGGCCTCCGACGATTTCAGGGTCAAGTGAGTCGTCCAATTGATCAATAATCGTCCTCATCACCGTATCAGCTCCGTGTTTCAGGCTTCACCAGGGCCGTTTCTGGCTTTTTTAGGGCCTCAAGTCAGGTTCTTTTCAGGGTTCACCTATTCAGTAAAGCTCCAGTGTGTGTTGGGGGGGGGGGGTCATTTTTCTGCTGTCAAGTGAGCTAGCTAATTCGCTGAGGTTTATGATAATAATAATGACTTGGTTTTATATAGCACCCTTCAAGGCACCCAGAGCTTTACAGAGATCATTATTCATTCATACACATTCTCTCTGCTGGTGGTAAACTACATTTGTAGCCACAGCTGCCCTGCAGACTGACGGAAGCATGGCTGCCATATCGCGCCTAACGGCCCCTCCGACCACCACCAACATTCAAACACATTCACACGGGGCAAGGGGCAACTGGGACAGAGCGGGATTCGAACCGCCGACCTTCCGATCATTGGACGACTCGCTCTACCACCTGAGCAACTGCCGCCCATTATGGGCATTTTTTTGAGGGGGGTGTGCATGACCTTCAGAAACAGGAGTAAAAACTCTAAAAATCCATATTTTTACAGAATATATAGTTTTTTTTTACGAACTCTTATGAATTTGTGAGAGAATCTGAATAACTGGAAAGTTGCGAACTTGAAGATTTTCAATATAAAACGTAAAACCATCAAAATAAACCAGCTAACTAACCCAGATAGTGGTAATTAAACCAGATGATGCTAACTAAACCAGCTAACTAGCCCAGATGATGCTAACTAACCCAGATGATGCTAACTAAACCAGCTAACTAACCTAGATGATGCTAACTAACCCAGATGATGCTAACTAAACCAGCTAACTAACCTAGATGATGCTAACTAACCCAGATGATGCTAACTAAACCAGCTAACTAGCCCAGATGATGCTAACTAACCCAGATGATGCTAACTAAACCAGCTAACTAACCTAGATGATGCTAACTAACCCAGATGATGCTAACTAACCCAGATGATGCTAACTAAACCAGCTAACTAACCTAGATGATGCTAACTAACCCAGATGATGCTAACTAAACCAGCTAACTAACCTAGATGATGCTAACTAACCCAGATGATGCTAACTAACCCAGCTAACTAACCTAGATGATGCTAACTAACCCAGATGATGCTAACTAACCCAGATGATGCTAACTAAACCAGCTAACTAACCCAGCTAACTAGATGATGGTAACTAAACTAAACATGACGATGGTGAAAGGAGCAAAATTCAGTAAAAAAACTTGGTCCGGTCCTGGTCCGGTCCTGGTCCGCAGGTACGAGAACGAGCTGGCCATGCGCCAGTCGGTGGAGGCCGACATCTCCGGGCTGAAGAAGCTCCTGGACCAGCTGACGCTGAGCAGGTCCGACCTGGAGATGCAGATCGAGGCGATGAGGGAGGAGCTGATCCAGCTCAGGACGAACCACGAGGAGGTGGGAACCAGACCAAGACTTGAGGACGTGACCAGTGATCTTCCATGTTTCACCGACCTGACGTCTCCTTCTCCAGGACCTGCTGGCTCTGAGGTCAGAGGTCGGCGCGCAGGTGAACGTGGAGGTGGACGCCGCCCCCCAGCAGGACCTGTCCGCCAAAATGGCCGAGATCCGAGACCACTACGAGAACGTGGCCACCAAGAACCGCAAGGATCTGGAGACCTGGTTCCAGGCCAAGGTGAGCTGAGGTTCCCCTTACAGACCTGAGATAGTTCCTGGAGGTCCAGGTGAGTTCTGGCCCCAACTTTCACTCCTCGTATTCTTCTTGCGTTTGCAGTCCGACGACGTCAACAAACAAGTCGCCGTGGAAACCGACGGCCTCCAGGCGTCTCGCTCTGAGGTCACCGAGGTCAAACGTTCGCTGCAGAGTCTGGAGATCGAGCTGCAGGCCCAGCTCAGCATGGTGGGTTCCTCTTGGACTGGTCCCTGGACCAGTTTCTGGACCGGTTCCTGGACCGGTTCCTGAACTGGTTCCTAGACCAGTCTCAGGACCGGCTCCTCGAGCGGTTCCTAGGCCAGTCCTTGGACCAGTTCCTGGTAGGGATGGGCGGTATGGACTAAAAAATGTATCACGATAATTTCTGGCATTTATCCCGATAAAGATAAATAAAATACCAATTCAAAAAGTGTCATCAACGGGAATTTATCCTTTCTTTCTTTCTTTCTTTCTTTCTTTCTTTCTTTCTTTCTTTCTTTCTTTCTTTCTTTCTTTCTTTCTTTCTTTCTTGCTCCTTTTTTTCTTTCTTTCTTTCTTTCTTTCTTTCTTGCTCATTTCTTTCTTTCTTTCTTTCTTTCTTTCTTTCTTTCTTTCTTGCTCATTTCTTTCTTTCTTTCTTTCTTTCTTGCTCATTTCTTTCTTTCTTTCTTTCTCGCTCATTTCTTTCTTTCTTTCTTGCTCATTTCTTTCTTTCTTTCTTTCTTTCTTTCTTTCTTGCTCATTTCTTTCTTTCTTTCTTTCTTTCTTTCTTTCGTTCTTGCTCATTTCTTTCTTTCTTTCTTTCGTTCTTGCTCATTTCTTTCTTTCTTTCTTTCTTTCTTTCGTTCTTGCTCATTTCTTTCTTTCTTTCTTTCGTTCTTGCTCATTTCTTTCTTTCTTTCTTTCTTTCTTTCTTTCTTGCTCCTTTTTTTCTTTCTTTCTTTTTTTCTTGCTCATTTCTTTCTTTCTTGCTCATTTCTTTCTTTCTTTCTTTCTTTCTTGCTAATTTCTTTCTTTCTTTCTTTCTTTCTTTCTTGCTCATTTCTTTCTTTCTTTCTTTCTTTCTTGCTCATTTCTTTCTTTCTTTCTTTCTTTCTTTCTTTCTTTCTTTCTTGCTCATTTCTTTCTTTCTTTCCTCAATTTATCGTTTTTACTGTGAGATGACAAATTCTTACCGTGGGGAATTTTTTTGGCGGTTTATCGTGAACGGTCAAATATCGCCCATTCCTAGTTCCTGGACCAGTTCCTGAACAGGTTTCTGGACCAGTTCCCGGACCGGTTCCTGGACCGGTTTTTTACCTCCACTAACGTCTTGTTCAACCCCTTCAGAAAGCGTCTCTGGAAGGAACACTGGCCGACACCCAGAACCGGTACGGGTCCATGCTGGGGGGGTACCAGGGGCAGGTGAGTCTCAGCCACGTTGGCTCAGGGGGGTGGGGTGGATGTGGGCGGGGCCTGGGCCTCACCTGAGTCCTGCCTGCAGGTGACGTCTCTGGAGGAGCAGCTGGTCCAGCTGAAGGCCGACCTGGACCGCCAGGGACTCGAGTACCGGGTCCTGCTGGACCTCAAGACCCGGCTAGAGATGGAGATCGCAGAGTACCGGAGGCTGCTGGACGGGGAGCTGGACGGGTGAGCCGGGCCGGGGGGGGGGGTACTTAGTCGTGAAACAAAGTGTTATTTACATGAAGTTGTGTTCAAACAGAAAAAGAAACTGAAGCATCGACAGAAAACTGGACTTTAAATAAACTCAACGTCTCATTTGAGCATTAAATTCCTTCTGATTATCTTTGTCAGGGCTGGTGTGGTGAGGACCCAGATGCAGGAGAGCGAGAGGCAGGAGTTCAACAAAAAAGGGTTTATTTTACAAAAACCAAAAAAACAAAGCGCTGCTTAGCAGGATCAAAAACAGGGATCAAAAACCTTAAACAAAAACTTGGCAGGACACATGGAGGGAAGAAACAGGACGGAACCACAAGGAGCAAGGGAAAGACAAGACCAGATATACACAAGGGGGTAACGAGACACAGGTGTGAACAATCAGGGCAGATGGAAGACAGGCGGGAGAACAGAAACACAAACTGGGGGAAATGTCAACCACTGACAATCTTCAAAAGAATAATCCTGCTCCCTCTTGACTGGACCTGATATCCAGGGGGGCCGCGGTACCGAGAACCCTCCCCCGGAAGTCAGGGAGGACGTAGGCGGAACTATGAGATTAGATGAGATTAGGGATGAGATTAGAAATAAAAGTCTGACAGACACAAAACCGTGAAGGTAAAGGTGTGTACGATACGAGTCTGAAGCTGACGGTGACAGTTTCACTGACCTGCTGCGTTTCCGTCTCCAGCAGCTCGACTTCCAGCACCACGACTCGCAAGGTTCTGATCGTCACCAAAGAGGTCGACGAGGACGGAGTCGTCACGTCCGAGACTCAGGAGCTCTCCTGAGGCACCGGACATCCGGCTGCAGCTGACAGCACCAATAAAAGTCTCCTGACCAACTGATGATGCTTCCGTCTTTATTTGGGCTTGAAATTCATAAAGTTCATCTTGTATCACTGCATACTAAACCATATGATGCTAACTAAACCAGCTAACTAACCCAGATGATGCTATGAAAACCAGCTAACTAACCCAAATGATGCTAACTAACCCAGATGATGCTAACTAACCTAGATAGTGCTAAGTAACACATAATGCTAACTAAACCAGCTAACTAACCCAGATGATGCTAACTAAACCAACTAAATAACCCAGATGATGCTACCTAAACCAGATAGTGCTAACTAACCCAGATAATGCTAACCAAACCAGCTAACTAACCCAGATGATGCTAACTACTAAACACTGAGGTCACGTCCGAGACTCAGGAGCTTGAGTGACGCAATAAAAGTCTCCTGATCAACTGATGATGCTTGTGTCCGTCTTTATTTGTGCTTGAACTTCATAAAGTTTAGTTATATATATATATATATATATATATATATATATATATATATATATATATATATATATATATATATATCGTATAGGTGTTTTTTGCAATGATGGGTCGTCTTACATTCGGGGTCTAGACATTATACCCATTCACAACACTAGATGGCGCCAGATATCTTTAAAGCGAATGCTGAACTTAACTCCCCAGGCCAAAGCAAACCCGTCACGACGAAGAAAAAAAAAATTGCAGTAAGAAAGAAAAGAGAAGAAAATAAGAGAAGAGATAACAGAAAATGGAGAAACGTTGCGACAATCTGGAGAAAAGTGGGTGGAAGATCGGCAGGTTAAACGGCAGCTGATGAGAAGTTATGATACAAACTTCAAGATGACGATTTGAATAAGGCAAAATAACATGCTCTTTAAAAGATAATGAAACAACACTTGGATAAATTCTGATGCTAAACTACACATAAACAACAACTAACTAAACATTAACACAAACTTCAGATCATATACGTGTGTGTGTGTGTGTGTGTGTGTGTGTGTGTGTGTGTGTGTGTGTGTGTGTGTGTGTGTGTGTGTGTGTGTGTGTGTGTGTGTGTGTGTGTCGCGATGGCTGTTCATGAGAGAAATAGAGAAAAAAATAGACACTAGAATAACTTCTCACCACCAGAAAACCAAGCTGGTTTCACCCGGTTCTGATGCTGGTTTGAGCTGCAGCGGGTCGTCTGCACCATGTCTAGAGTTGCTGCCGTGTGATTGGCTGATCAGAAATGTGCGTTAACGAACAGGTGTGCTGAATAAAGTGGCAGGTGAGTGGCTGCAAAGCTTCAAAAGTCCTACAATCTGTTTGCTGATGATACAACGATGTTCTGTTACAGCGGGAATCACCTCAGAACTGAACAAATTAAAAAGTGAATTTGGACGAAAAAAAGTTGATGTTCAGAAATCGTGACGTGAACGGTGATTTAAAAGTAATGATATTACACACTTTTGAGAACTGCAGATTAATTTGTCTAAAAGCAGCTCTAGAGACTCTGGTCATGTTTTAACCCTTTTACCTGCTCAAGATAATTAATTAACTAATACAAGCCGTACTGCCAAGTCTTTATTTAAGACTTTTATATTATTTCAGTCGTATTCTCCGCAGACCTCTGAATGTTGTATTGTATGTAGTAGTTGATCTGTAATTGCTCCACTTGCTGATTGAACCCGCGAGACTCTGAACATGGATCAGTGGCGACACCCAGCGGTCACATCCGGGTACTGCAGCGTATTCGCTCAGTGAGATGAGACGTTTTCTCTCGTCTCAAAAAAGGAATTTCATCTATTTCTGGTTTTAAATCATTTAAAATTTACTAAACAGCTTATAAATATTTAAGATATAAACATCTTCATCAGCTTTAAATCTCCACTCTCTGACTCGCTGGCCATATCCACCGTCATCGTAGTTCATCGTTCCCGGACAGAGCTTTGATGATATTGAAGAAGAAACGTGGAAGAAAACATTAATTTCTGTCTTTATTATACTAAAAAACACATATTTATCCTGCGTGTCAAGATTTGAGGATCATTTATATTATCATTTATATGTGAAGCACAAGGTTCGCATTTATACTAAATATTAGAATGGCTGATCAACCTCATTCTTTTAAATTTCATTTGGACTAGTAGTGTCCGGAGTGTCCGATGAAAACGCACATAAGCAACATGGACACTTGACTCCCCGGATATCAGAGCTCTCAAGTGAAGAGTGAGATTGAGAATGGAAAAAGTAATTTCTTCATCTTCTTCCGCTTATCCGTTCCCGGGTCGTGGGGGCAGCAGCCTCAGCAGGGATGCCCAGACTTCCCTCACCCCAGACACCTCCTCCAGCTCTTCCGAGGCGAGTCCGAGGCGTTCCCAGGCCAGCCGAGAGACATAGTCTCTCCAGCGTGTCCTGGGTCTTCCCCGGGGTCTCCTCCCGGTGGGACATGCCTGGAACACCTCCCTAGGGAGGAGGGACATGCCTGGAACACCTCCCTAGGGAGGAGGGACATGCCTGGAACACCTCCCTAGGGAGGATCCAGGAGGATCTGATACAGATGTCCAAGCCACCTCAGCTGACTCCTCTCGATGTGAAGGAGCAGCGGCTCGACTCCGAGCTCCTCCCGGGTGACCGAGCTCCTCACCCTATCTCTAAGGGAGCGTCCAGCCACCCTGCGGAGGAAAAAGTATTTTAACAAAAAAAAAAAAAAAACGCCAGCGATTAACCCTTTGTATCACCACAAGGTTCACATTTACACATACTGAATATTAGAATCACTGATTGTCGTCTTTTTGAATTTGATTTGTGCTGAGGTCGATCCCCGGAGTGTCTGGGGAAAACGCACCTAAACAATGGACAATCCTCTGCTGAGGCTAAAATGCCAGCAGGCTGCATGCCTCAATATCGTGTATAGTACCGTATCTGGAAATTAGTGTATTGTTACACCCCTAGTGGTTGTGATTTCAGAACAAATGTATTTAAAATGCATATGTTATTTAAAAGTACGGCGGGACAGAACTTGGATTTAAATTTGTCTTTTGATCCGACCAAACTTGAAATCAGTGAGATTTGTTTCTCCTCAAGACGCAATAATAATCGTCATTTACGTGCATTGTTTCAGAGGGATGTTGTATCAATTCCATATGTGGTTTCTTATTGGAATAACTTTGTTAACAATCTTGACTGGAAAAAGATTCGGTCGTTACCTGCAAAATACTTAATTACTAATAAAATGAAGGAAGTATCTTTTAAAATAATTCACAGTCGCCCATGTAAAGTTTAAATCTTGTCCCACTGGCAGATTTCTCTACTTATTTCAAATAAAAATGTACTTGAAACAGGTGAAAATGGTCAAATAAGTTATTTTTCTGGCGATGACTCTTGTTTTAAGTGTTATGAGACTAAATATGACTAAAAATGAGACATTTTAACTAGAAATAAGACAAATATTCCTGGTAAGATTTTGAGTTTTTGCAGTGAGCGAGACTGCATTTGAAAAAGTTCCAATTTTCTTGACCACACAGATAAGCTACATAGCAGACTCTGTGATGAGTATTTGCTGGACGTGTTGATTGATACTCTAGTTAAGTTCTGTGACTCGTAACCTTGCCATACCTTAGCTTTGACTGAATTGACGCCACTGGTCTGATGGCTGTCGGGATGAAGGACCTGCGGAACCATAGACTCCACCAATGCAAAGGCCATCAAGGCCTTAAGTTTGTGTCTCTTTTTAATGTATTTCTGTAGTTCATTGTGAGTGTGTGTCGCCCCCTGGCGGTTGGATTGTGCTGTTTGCATTTTGTCTTTCAATAAAAAAAAAAAAAGAAAAAGAAAAATGAAGAAACCCATGGGTCCCGGTGTCGTGCCAAAAAGTGATTGCATGCCAGAATCTGATTTATTCTCCCCTGAAAATGGGTCTTTTTACCTGCCAAAAATTGATTGAAGGTCAAATACAGTTAATGAAAGGTTGTTTCTACCTAAATAGGATTTGATCTCATTCTTGAGCTTCGTAATATAAACACTAGAGCTCACAGGATTGCTTTTAACTCTTTTAAAGGACCATTACAACACAAAATAGGCATTTTCACCTGCCAAAAATTGATTGAAGGCCAAATACAATTAATGAAAAGTTGCTTTTGCCTAAATATTACTTGATCTCATTCTTGAGCTTCATAATCTGAAAATCTGACGTTTTAGCGCTATTGCTCAACGGGCTGCTGTGCGCGCTCCCGCGGCCAGAAAACGGGCTTCAGAACCAGTGTTTACAAGCCAATATGTCCCGTTTCATTCCAACTCTGGATATAAACTAATAATAAAGACGTTTCTGCAAGTTTCACACGCGACTCGGTCAAATCAGCGGCAAAACCACGAGGAGCTTCCTTATCAAAATAAAACATTTCCGGTTGATTACAGGCCGTGTCCGCCAAGTTTATCTTATTTTGAAATTTAAACGTGAGCCAGTGACGTAGCTTCATCAGATTGTTCTGGACTCTTCTGGAGTTTCAACGAAACGAGGAGAATTTCAGACAATAAGCTTCTTGATTCTATATCATCAATAATTAAATATTTCCTTAAATCATTCTGTTGATATTTAATTATTGACCAGGTCCGTGGTGACGTACTGACCCATATAACTTAAATATAACAGTAACAGAACATATTTGTGGATATAAACTTCACATTTGAGGGAACTAAAAACCCATTTAGCTGGAATAAATGTTGTTTAGATTACCTGAGTTTACTCGATCATAAATAAGGGCCATTTGAATGGAACAAAACCGATAACAACTTCTTGAGTTTATAAACTCACACATTTAATTAGAAATCGCAGAAACTGTGACTTTATAAAGTGTTATATTTACACACTATATTTACTTATAGATCATAACACAACACCATAGGTGCTAATAGGTTCTGGGTCTCTGGAAAGCGCCTAGAGACAACTTTAATTGTAATAGATGGTGTATAAATAAAACTAAAAATGAAATAACACAAAACATTATGGCAGCAAATATCAAACTGGCACAATTTGGGCATTTTTATTTTCTGATCATTTAATTTCGGGAAGCAGGCATCACACCAACTGATCTAATATATGTTACATGTCAGCATGAAGACATAAAAACTTGGCATTTTTATTTATAAATACATAAAATAAATGTGATAAAATCCAGTGTGTAAAAGTACAAATATTCTCGTGTTAAACACGAGTTTATTACATGTTAAACATCAACGTTAAATATAATTAAATATAATTATTTCATTATTATTTCATTATTCTCATTAATTCGTGTTAATATCGTGTTATTAAAAGTGTGTTTAATATTTCAAATTTACCATTTTGTCAGCATGAAAACATACAAACGTGGCATTTTTTAGAATAAATACATAACATGAGTGTGATAAAATATTCTCGTGTTAAACACGAGTTTATTACATGTTAAATACATGTTAATGTTTATACATATTAAACATCAACGTTAAATATGCGACATTTTTGAAAGTCTCTTCTGATATTGTTGAAAAACGTTGAACACAAATTATAAACACAACATGTTTGTTAGGACAGTAAATATTCCTCAAATCCATCTCGATAAACTAGAAACGAACGTTTCAGTCTGAACTTCCAGCAGTTTCCTTCAACTTCCAGTAAAATCTCCAAACCTCTGAAGTCCTCGTCACGTATTTGAGTTTCAAAATAAGACAAGCGACCGCTCGAACAAGCTTCACGCCCGCTGATATTAGACGGGGCGTCTTTTATTTTGAAGGGATGCCGTGAAGCGTCCAGAATCCGCCAGAAGGCGCTTTGTGGATATAAAGCTGCGGGTCCGAGAGCAGAGAAACATCCGAGGAGAAGAAGCTGATCCATCTCTTCACAGCTCGGACCTGCAGCTTCAGCCGCAAGTAGGAACTTCATTCTGAGGGAATAATCACCTGTGGAGACTTGTCTGAATTCAGGTAAACATTTAAGTCCTTCATCAAAGTGTTTCTGTTCTGTTTTTAAAAGTTGAAGACTTTTAATTTGAAAAGATTGGTTTCTTGAGTGTAGGTAGAGGAATAAGTTTAAATGTTGTTTTTTGGGGAGCAAATGTTTAAATACACTTTCTTCATGGATATAAAATAAATGTTCGACTCATAATACACAGTACATTACAACAAAAAATTAAAAGCAAACCTAAAGAGGTACGGTAGCATATAAAAAAAGAAAGGAAAAATAGAAAATAAAGAAAAAATAAAAAGTAATTCCATTTAACATTTAGATATAAATAAAAACAGTACATATTCATACATTTTATAACATCAACAAATTCAAACCATGTATAGTTATCATAGTTTGCACCAATAACCATTTTTAATAAATATTTATTTATATTATATATATATATATATATATATATATATATATATATATATATATATATATATATATATATATATATATATACATACATATATATGTACACATACCCATATACTATCTACATTATTTATTTATTTAATGATAATTAAATAAGATATATATATATATATAGATATATATATATATATAGATATAGATATAGATATAGATATAGATATATAGATATAGATATATATATTCAGGAAATGTTTCTTTACTAACAATTTGAATTCTTTTATGTTAATCGTTTATTAAAGTGTTTGGGAAGTGGGTTCCATGCAGAAATAGCTCTGTACATCACTGTTCTTTTACCATCATTTGCGTTTATTTTTGGCAGTTAAATCCACTCTGAGAGCATGTCTTGTGCTGTAGCTATGATTTTCTGAACTGTAACATAATTTTTTGTATAGAACTAGGATAGAACTATAGGTTTTTGATTGAATGTATTAAAAACAAAAGTAATTAAGGATGAAGAAGGTTAGGGTTAATTAAGGTTCAAATGTTTACTTGTAGTGACCAGAGGTGGGTAGTAACGAGTTACATTTACTCCGTTACATTTACTTGAGTAAGTTTTGGGAAATCTTGTACTTTTAGGAGTAGTTTTGAATCACTATACTTTTTACTTTTACTTGAGTAGATTTGTGAAGAACAAACTGTTCCTCTTACTCCACTACATTAGGCTACGTTGAGCTGTTACTTTTCTTTTATCCCCTTTATCCCCGTAATCTCACTGGGTGATTCTTTGGGAAAAATGTTTGTTTTTGCATGTTTTGTCACATTTACACAGACTCAAACACACACAGAGTTTCTATGAGTTCATGTTTGTTCTAGTTCTGCCTGGTTAAAAAAGTAAAGTACAAAGGCTTGAAATTTTGTGCTACTTGTGCTTAATTTATTTTTTTATTCTGTTATTATTTTATTTATTTTATTATTTATTAAAGTACTTGAATTTACTTTAAGATTATTTTAATTTAAGCTATTTTTTATTTTTTATTAATTTTAATTTATTTTATTGATTTAATTTGTCCGAAGATGATTATTTTGTACTTTTGTCTGTTTGAATGGTTGTGTTAAAACAATTTATCAGACGTTACTCAACATTTACTCAGTACTTGAGTAGTTTTTTCACCAAGTACTTTTTTACTTTTACTCAAGTAATTATTTGGATGACTACTTTTTACTTCTACTTGAGTCATATTATTCTGAAGTAACAGTACTTTTACTTGAGTACAATTTTTGGCTACTCTACCCACCTCTGGTAGTGACACAAATAAACTATTCCGTCTCCAGAAAGCAGCTCCAACCACCAGGTGACGTCCTGATCTTCCTCCATCCCTCCGTCTCTGGTCTCCAGAAACAGCTGAGATGAGTTCAGGTGGCGGCGTGGCGGTCGGCATCGACCTGGGCACCACCTACTCCTGCGTGGGCGTGTTCCAACACGGGAAGGTGGAGATCCTGGCCAACGAGCAGGGCAACCGCACCACGCCCAGCTACGTGGCCTTCACCGACACCGAGAGGCTGATCGGGGACGCGGCCAAGAACCAGGCGGCCCTGAACCCCAGCAACACCGTGTTCGACGCCAAGAGGCTGCTGGGCAGGAGGCTGGAGGACCCGGCCCTGCAGGCCGACATGAAGCACTGGCCCTTCCAGGTGGTGTCGGACGGGGGGAGGCCCCGAGTCCAGGTGGAGTACCGGGGGGAGGACAAGAGCTTCTCCCCCGAGGAGATCTCCTCCATGGTGCTGGTGAAGATGAAGGAGACGGCCGAGGCCCATCTGGGACAGAAGGTACAACTTTAAAATCATTCTGTGTTTCAGTATGCGGAGTAAAACTAGGGAACAGTATCAATCTGGAGATAAAACAATGCTCAGGTGTGACTACATTCAAGAAAAGATATAAAGAATCCCTCTTTATGAGGTATAAGGATGAGGAATTGCATTAACAATCTATATGGTCGGTATGGTATGTAGTAGTATGTGTATGTGTGTACTATATGGTCGGTATAGTACAGGGGTCGGCAATCCAAAATGTTGAAAGAGCCATATTGGACCAAAAACACTAAAAACAAATATGTCTGGAGCCGCAAAAAATGAAATGTCTTGTATCAGCCTTAGAATGAAGGCAAATTGTGAAAGGCAAAATCTCGAAAAAAAGTCGAAATGTCGAGAAAAAAGTCGAAATGTTGAGAAAAAAGTTGAAATGTCGAGGAAATAGTCAAGATTTCGAGAAAAAAGTCGAAAACTTCAAGAAAAAAGTCGAAATTTCGAGATTAATGTTGAAGTACAATCTCGAGAAAAAGTCGAAATGTCAAGAAAAAAGTCGAAATGTAGAGAAAAAAGTCAAAATTTTGAGAAAAAAGTCGAAATGTCAAGAAAAAAGTAGAAATATCGAGATTAATGTTGAAGTACAATCTCGAGAAAAAAGCTGAAATGTCGAGAAAAAAGTCGAAATGTCGAGATTAAAAAGGAAAGGAAAAAGGGAAAAAAGAAGAAAAACAAGAAAAAGAGAAAAATGTGTATATGTGTGCATATTATGTACATGTGTATACATGTGTGTACTTAGGTATGCATATATATGTATGTTATTGTGTATACAATACATATATGCACAGAAGGATGAGTGATATTATAATGATAATTATAATGTAGAATATGTTTATTTACATAAGAATTAATACTGGAAGTACAGCAATAGTATAATATTTACATTAAAGTTCAAATACAATATTTTCTATTTTCGTTAAAGTTATTCCACATTGGGATAAGATTTTGTAAAAGTCAAGTGCTGACGATGATAATCTAAATAAGGGTTAGGATTACATAAATCTACGACTTCCTCCTAATCCTTTTGAACATGTTTTGGTTGATGTGAGGCTTGTTGATTTGTTTTTTATTTATAAAGATTGCACTGTTTTCATTGGTTTTTACTTGTATATGTATATATATATATATATATATATATATATATATATATATATATATTAGGGATGGGCGATATTTTACCGTTCACGATAAACCGTCAAAAAAATTCCCCACGGTAAGAATTTGTCATATCGCGGTAAAAACGATAAATTACGATAGATTACGTTTTTGTGTAAAGCTGATTTATGAAAGAAAGAAAGAAAGAAAGAAAGAAAGAAAGAAAGAAAGAAAGAAAGAAAGAAAGAAAGAAAGAAAGAAAGAAAGAAAGAAAGAAAGAAAGAAAGAAAGAAAAATTCCCGTTGATGACGTTTTTGTATTGGTATTTTTTTTATCGTTATCGGGATAAATGCCAGAAATTATCATGATACATTTTTTAGTCCATAACGCCCAGTACTAATATATATATATATATTTTAACCATGTTCAAATAAAGCATTCATTCATTCATTCCTTCATTCATTCCTTCAAGGTGTCCGACGCCGTCATCACCGTGCCGGCGTACTTCAACGACTCCCAGCGTCAGGCCACCAAAGATGCGGGCGTCATCGCGGGACTCAACGTCCTGCGGATCCTCAACGAGCCGACGGCGGCCGCCATCGCGTACGGGCTGGACAACACGGGCTCGGGGGAACGGAACGTCCTGATCTTCGACCTGGGCGGCGGCACCTTCGACGTGTCCGTCCTCACCATCGAGGGCGGCGTGTTCGAGGTGAAGGCCACGGCCGGAGACACCCACCTGGGCGGGGAGGACTTCGACAACCGCCTGGTGGACCACCTGGTGGCGGAGTTCCGGAGGAAGCACCGGCAGGACGTGAGCCAGAACAAGAGGGCGCTGAGGAGGCTGCGCACGGCGGCCGAACGCGCCAAGAGGACCCTGTCCTCCAGCTCCCAGGCCGGCGTGGAGGTGGACTCCCTGTTCCAGGGCCTGGACTTCTACACCTCCGTCACCAGAGCTCGCTTCGAGGAGCTGTGCTCCGACCTGTTCAGGGCAACGCTGGAGCCCGTGGAGAAGGCCCTGAGGGACGCCAGGATGGACAAGGCCCAGATCCAGGACGTGGTCCTGGTGGGAGGCTCCACCCGCATCCCCAAGATCCAGAAACTGCTGCAGGAATTCTTCAACGGCCGCGAGCTGAACAAGAGCATCAACCCGGACGAGGCGGTGGCCTACGGCGCCGCCGTGCAGGCCGCCGTCCTCACGGGCGACGCCTCGGCCAACGTGCAGGACCTGCTGCTGCTGGACGTGGCGCCGCTGTCCCTGGGAATCGAGACGGCGGGGGGGGTGATGACGGCCCTGATACCGCGCAACACCACCATCCCCACCAAGCAGACCCAGGTGTTCAGCACCTACTCCGACAACCAGCCCGGGGTCCTGGTGCAGGTCTACGAGGGCGAGCGGGCCCTGACCAAGGACAACAACCTGCTGGGCCGGTTCCAGCTGACGGGAATCCCCCCCGCGCCGCGGGGCGTCCCGCAGATCCAGGTCACCTTCGACATCGACGCCAACGGCATCCTGAACGTGTCTGCGGCCGACAGCGGCTCCGGCAGGGAGAACCGGATCACCGTCAGCAACGACCGGGGCCGGCTGAGCCGGGAGGACGTGCAGAACCTGGTGCAGGTGCGGTTCCTGGGAGAAGTGACGTGCACTTTGTGTGTCCGTTGTTTGGTGTCTATTTTTTATTACTGTTTTAACCCTTGTGCTGTCTTTGGGTCAAAATTACCTAATTATCCTTCCTTCTTTCCTCCTGATATCTCCTTCCTTCTCCCTTCCTTCCTTCCTTCCTTCCTTCCTTCCTTCCTTCCTTCCTTCCTTACTTCCATCTTTCTTTTCTCCCTTCCTTGTTTCCTCCCTTCCTTCTTTTCTCCCTTCCTTCCTTCCATCCTTCCTTATTTTTTCCCTTCTTTCCTTCTTTCCTCCTGCTCTCTTCTTCCTTCTTCCCTTCCTTTTTTCTCCCTACCTTCCTTCCTTCCTTCCATCCTTCTTTTCTCCCTCCCTTCTTTCCTTCCTTCCTTCCTTCCTTCCTTCCTTCCTTCCTTCCTTCCTTCCTTCCTTCCTTCCTTCCTTCCTTCCTTCCTTCTTTCCTCCTGCTCTCTCCTTCCTTCTTCCCTTCCTCTTTCCTTCCTTCCTTCCTTCTTTCCTTCCTTCCATCCTTCTTTTCTCCCTTCCTTGTTTCCTCCCTTCCTTCTTTTTTTCCTTCCTTCCTTCGTTCCTTCCTTCCTTCCTTCGTTCCTTCCTTCCTTCCTTCCTTCCTTCTTTCCTCCTGCTCTCTCCTTCCTTCTTCCCTTCCTCTTTCCTTCCTTCCTTCCTTCCTTCCTTCCTTCCTTCCTTCCTTCCTTCCTTCCTTCCTTCCTTCCTTCCTTCCTTCCTTCCTTCCTTCCTTCCTTCCTTCCTTCCTTCCTCTCTTCCTCCTTTCTTGACCCGAAGACAGCACAAGGGTTAATGATCACCCTAGTACAGAGGTTTTCAACTGGTTTTGTCCCAGTCCCACCATTATAACCAAGAAGCAACTTGGGGACCAACTGCTTTTGGGGATGTTTGTTTCATTTTGCACCTTGCTTGTATGGGCTTATATAGGCTATTTATTTGCATCGGTGTCTATTTTTATTTGCACGTTTTGCTATAAAAAAACAAAAACAAAACAGAAAACAGTCAATGAAAAATGAACAATAGGAAGCCAAGAGGGCTTATAATATTACAAAGTTCACTCTCACTCATTTGACATCATTTGGATGGGTAAATTATTCACAAAAATGAATAGTAAATGGAAAATAAATTGAGTCTAAAGAATAAATACAGGACTGTCTCAGAAAATTAGAATATTGTGATAAAGTTCTTTATTTCCTGTAATGCAATTAAAAAAAACAAAAATGTCATACATTCTGGACTCATTACAAATCAACTGAAATATTGCAAGCCTTTTATTATTTTAATATTGCTGATTATGGCTTACAGTTTAAGATTAAGATTCCCGGACTATTCTAATTTTTTGAGATAGGATATTTAAGTTTTCTTAAGCTGTAAACCATGATCAGCAATATTAAAATAATAAAGGTCTTGCAATATTTCAGTTGATCTGTAATGAATCCAGAATGTATGACATTTTTGTTTTTGTAATTGCATTACAGAAAATCACAATATTCTAATTTTCTGATACAGTCCTGTATATATTTTTAAAATTATTATTGTTTTCCATTTACAATTTGACGGACCACCTGCAATACCGCCACGGACCACCAGAGGGCCGCGGACCACCGGTTGAAAATCCCTGCCCTAGTTCATTAGTGATTTCATTGTTTCTGCATTTTGTATTGTATTTTCTTTTGGTATTGTTTCATTTTAACCCTTGTGCTGTCTTCGGGTCAAGGAAGGAGGAAAGGAGGAAGGAAAGAAGGAAGGAAGGAAGGAAGGAAAGAAGGAAGGAAGGAAGGAAGGAAGGAAGGAAGGAAGGAAGGAAGGAAGGAAGGAAGGAAGGAAGGAAGGAAGGAAGGAAGGAAGGAAGGAAGGAAGGAAGGAAGGAAGGAAGGAAGGAAGGAAGGAAGGAAGGAAGTTGAGATGATTTTGCTTCAGATCTTCAGAGCAGTTTGGAGTTTACAAGGGATCTTTTTCTTTTTCTACAGACAGAAGAAAGAAAGAAAGAAAGAAAGAAAGAAAGAAAGAAAGAAAGGAAGAAAGGAAGGAACAAAACAAGGAAAGAAGGAAGGAAGGGAGAAAAGAGGAAGGGAAGAAGGAAGGAAGGAAGGAAGGAAGGAAGGAAGGAAGGAAGGAAGGAAGGAAGGAAGGAAGGAAGGAAGGAAGGAAGGAAGGAAGGAAGGAAGGAAGGAAGGAAGGAAATAAGGAAGTAAAGAGGAAGGGAGAAGCAAGGAGAGAGCAGGAGGAAAGAAGGAAGGAAGGGAAAAAAGAAGGAAGGAAGACAGTACAAGGGTTGATGTATACTGTACAGCACTTTGGTCAACCTCGGTTGTTTTTAAATAAAAAATAATAAAATAAATAATAAATGGACCTTGACCTTGCAGGAGGCCCAGAGGTTCCGGGCCGAGGACGACCGGCAGAGGGACCGGATCGCCGCCAGGAACTCTCTGGAGTCCCTGGCCTTCGGCCTGCGGAGCAGCGTGCGGGACGGCGGCCTGAAGGGCCGGATCAGCCAGGAGGACCAGGAGAAGGTTCTGGAGAAGTGTGAGGAGACGCTGGCCTGGCTGGAGGACAACCCGCTGGCCCAGGAAGACCAGTACCGGCACCAGCAGCAGGAGCTGGAGGCCGTGGTCAACCCCCTCATCAGGGGGGCGGGGCCCGCCGGGACCTGCAGAGACCAGGCCCGGGCCGACACCCGGGGCCCCACCGTCCAGGAGGTCGACTAACGAGGCCCCCGGGGGGGACGCTGGTACCGGGACGGGGCTGGACCGGAAAACCGGCTCATGGACCTGAAGCTGATGCAGATGTTTATGTTTTATTTTAGAGTATAAAAGTTTGTTTTCATGTTTTGTACATAATAATAATAATAATAATAATGGATTACATTCAGAGCTATCATTATTATTATTATTATTGTTATTATTATTATTATTATTATTACAGCTATTATTATTATTATTATTATTATTATTATTATTATTATTATTATTATTATTATTATTATTACTATTATTATTATTATTATCTTGTGTAACCTCATGATACTTAATTTGTTCTTTTTGCATATTCTATTATGTTAAAAGGTGGGCAAGATAAGCTTTATGCTTCAAGCCCAGACCTTTTCGGTCAAAATAATCACCATGTTGGCCAAAGAAAAACCTGTAAATGTTTATCTTGCTTATTGTTTTTTATGCTTATAATTGAAATAAAGATAACTAACTAACTAACTAAAGCGCTAGTCACTGTATTTAAAGAAAAAATCTGCTCACAAGTCAGTTATCTGTGTCATATTTACAATAGGAGGTTAAACTAATGTTTTCTCTAAGCATCTGTGTGTACGTGGGTCAGTCGTGGATGCAAAGTGAATAAACAGTACGTGCACTAACGGTTTATTTTATTTACGGGGAACGGGTTCAAGTTGATGGTCATATGTTGATATTTCTAGATGCCTGGAAAGTACAATCACTCTAAATGTGACTGTGACTAATATAAAGTCAGAGGGTATTTATTTATTCTATTGAAGGGTTTTTTTGTGTTTTTTTTTTTTTAGGTCCATGAGACACTACCAGCTAGCGTTCTAGTACCACTTACTGGTTTTAAATAGCTTAATATTTTTTTTTAAAGGTATAAATATTATAAACTCATTCATTTTCAAATAAAAACATTCCTAAACTTCAAGTATTTTTGTGCTTTTTTTCAGAGGATTGTCCATTGTTTTGATGCATTCCCGAAAATGAGAGTGACTCTCATCCACTGTGCCGAGTTTCAGATCTGTGTGACCTTCGGAAGTGTCAAAGGTCACCGCGTGTGTTGCTTTTCGGGCCTGCGAAGCCTATTTCGTGTCTTTTTTTGTATAGTTCAATAACGCTTTGAGCTAGGAGGCTGAAATTCTAGACTCTGTATCAGGAGGTGACTCTCATCCACTGTGCCGAGGTCCAGACCCGGTGACCTTCGGAAGTGCCAAAGGTCACCGTGCGTGGTGCCTTTTTCGGGCCTTTTTTGTGTGTATTGTTTTTAATGGACAAGATCCGGCATTTTACGTTGAATTCTATTGTTCAGGTTTTAAAATTCTAGCTAAATACATACAAAAGGGAGGTGAGGTGTGAGCTTCATAACAAAACTTCTGTGCCTACTGAGCATTAATAACATGGGGTTAGCCATAGAAAGGGGCGATAATGAGGTGTGAGCTCCATAGCAAGCATTAATAACATGGGGTTAGCCATAGAAAGGGGCGATAACAGCCTCCTGCGCCTACTAGTAGGTACAGTAGGGCCCTACTGGCCCATATCTATGGGATGATTGTTATCGTTTTGTCCTTCATTCAATGGTATGACAGCAGTCAAATCGGGTGACGGATGCCATTGACTTCGCATAGTACTATATCCGTGGTGCTCCCATTAAAACCTCAATAAAACACTGCTACAACAGCGTTAAAAACATGCTTTTACAAACTGACAGTAACAAACAGTACCTTGCATGACAAAAACTCATAATTTAGCCACTATAACAAAGAATAATATGTAAATAATAATAATGTCATAATCCGTGTATATATCACGACAACGGATCCCATTGACTTTGCATGGTACAATATCCGTGGTGCCCACACGGAATTATACCATTTTCCCTGGAACATAGTGGTGAGAGGTCGTGGGCATTTCACGGATTTTTGTGAGATCAGGTTGCTCTGATTTTCGGGGAGTCAAGTGTCCATGTTGCTTGTGCGTTTTCACCGGACACTCCGGTGATCAACCTTAGTCCAAATGAAATTTTAAAAAATGAGGTAATCGGCCATTCTAATATTTAGTAGGTCTAAATGTGAACCTTGTGGTTCACATTTAAATGATAATATAAATGATCCTAAAATCTTGACACGCAGAATAAATGTGTGTTTTTTAGTAGAATAAAGTCAGAAATGAATGTTTTCTTCCACGTTTCTTCTTCAATATCATCAAAGCTTGGTCCGGGAACGATGAACTAGATGACGGTGGATGTGGCCAGCAGAGAGTGGAGATTTAAAGCTGATGAAGATCTTTATATCTTAAAGATTTATACGTTGTTTAGTAAATGTAAAATGATTTAAAACCAGAAATAGATTAGATTCCTTTTTTGAGACGAGAGAAAACGTCTCATTTCACTGAGCGGATACGCTGCAGTACCCGGATGTGACCACTGGGTGTTGCCATTTATCCATGTTCAGAGTCTCGCGGGTTCAATCAGCAAGTGGAGCATTTACAGATCAATCATCTGGATGATGAAACAACTACTGAGCAAAGTTTCCTGTCAGATGATGATGTCAGATCTCTGGAACTCATTATTGAGCAGTTACATCTGTGACGGAACTTACAGTATATTTCAAGTTCTTCATCTGTGAAAACTGTTCATAACGTGAGGTTTCACAAGATCTTTGTAATTTTATACAACATTCAGAGGTCTGCGGAGAATACGACTGAAATAATATAAAAGTCTTAAATAAAGACTTGGCAGTACGGCTCGTATTAATGAATTAATTATCTTGTGCAGGTAAAAGGGTTAAAACATGACCAGAGTCTCCAGAACGGATGGATGGATGGATGGATGGATGGATGGATGGATGGATGGATGGATGGATGGATGGATGGATGGATAGATGGATGCAGATAAAACTATAAAAACTATATAGTGAACATGCACATCACGCCCATCCGCAGACGCCTGCACCGGCTCCCCGCGTCCACCAGGGGGCGGTACAACACCGCTCTGATCACCTGAGGGCCCCACGGACCAAAACTCACGTTTACGTGAAGATTTGTGCACTTTGAGATGTGTTTTAAATTATTATTTGGCTATTAGTATTTGTTCATATAGAAATATATGAGATAGTTAAATATTAAATGTTTCACCTAAATGATCCAAATGAAAAATATAATCCTAAATATGAATGTTAAATATAAATGTAAATATTAATGTTAAATCTAAATGTTTCAGGTGAAAATCAATGTTTAGCTAATGAATAAAAAATACGACCGATTGGTAACCGGAAGTACCAAAATAAAAGCTCAAGGATTCAGACCTAGACGCAGGGAATCAGAACCACCAGAACCACCTGAATCAATCAGAACCATCAGAACTGCAGCCCCCCTTCGTACCCTGAGCCTCCAGCAGGACTTTGATGGGTGGAGCTTGGAGACAAGTCTGAAAGCAGCTTCCTGTCAGGACCGGAGCGGGACGCCTCCCTGAAAACAGATTCTCCGTGTCTCCTCTGGATGGAGCCACAGATCTACGAGGAGGACCAGGACTGATCCACCAGGACTGATCCACAGGGTCCAGGGGTCCAGAGGTCTAGAGGTCTAGAGGTCCAGAGGTCCAGAGGTCCAGAGGTCTAGATGTCCAGAGGTCTAGAGGTCCAGAGGTCTAGAGGTCTAGAGGTCTAGAGGTCTAGAGGTCCAGAGACCAAGATGCCAGAGCCCAAGAGGTCCAGAGGTCTAGATGTCTAGAGTTCCAGAGGTCCAGAGGTCTAGAGGTCCAGAGGTCCAGAGGTCTAGAGTTCCAGAAGTCCAGAGGTCTAGATGTCTAGATGTCCAGAGGTCCAGAGGTCTAGATGTCTAGAGTTCAAGAGGTCCAGAGGTCTAGAGGTCCAGAGGTCCAGAGGTCTAGAGTTCCAGAGGTCCAGAGGTCTAGATGTCTAGATGTCCAGAGGTCCAGAGGTCTAGAGGTGCAGATGTCCAGAGGTTTAGAGGCCCAGAGTTCCAGAGGTCTAGAGGTCTAGAGGTCTAGAGGTCTAGAGGTCTAGAGGTCCAGAGGTCCAGAGGTCCAGAGGTCCAGAGGTCCAGAGACCAAGAGGTCCAGAGACCAAGAGGTCCAGAGGTCTAGAACCGGTGTTGCTGATGCGAGTCAGAGTTTTAGAGGTTCTTGGACCAACTGTTGGTCTGTTAAATGTAAAGTAAACCCGAATTCCCTTCAGCCAGAACAGTTCTGGGTTCGATTGGATCAGCTGGTTCTGCCAGTGGTGTTTGTAAATTCTCATAATACTCCAAAAAGGGAGCCCAAATTTTCCTAAAGTTTTGTGAGGAGCCTTTAAAGGTGTATCTGATTTTCTCCAGTTTCAAAAAATGCATAACATCTCTAATCCACCTGGTGAAGTTACGTGGAGCCTGTTCTTTCCAGGAAAGAAGGATGAGATGTCTGGCAATCAATGAGGAAATAGCTATAATTACATGAGCTTTGCCTTTAAGGGAGTGCGTTTCAGGAGCGAGTCCAAATAGGGCACATACAGGATTGGGGTTGATGACTTTTTGAAATATTGTGGAATAGGCGTTAAAGATGTTGGTCCAGAATGTGTTAAGTTTGGGGCAGGACCAGAACATATATAATATATAAAGTGTATATAATCTGCTGGTTGACCTTTAGCGAGGGCATGAAGGGTCAAGAGTAGGGAAGATTTTGGCTAGTCTTGCCTTGTTCAATTCAATTCAATTCAATTTTATTTATATAGCGTCTAATACAACAGAGTTGTCTCTAGACGCTTTCCAGAGACCCATAGCCAGAACATGACCCCCGAGCAGTTATTACATAAACAATGGCAGGTAAAAACTCCCCTAGTGGGAGAAAAACCTTAAGCCAAACAGTGGCAAGGAAAAACTCCCCTTTAGGAGGGAAGAAACCTTGAGCAGGACCAGGCTCGTAAGGGGGGACCCTCCTGCCGAGGGCCAGACTGGTGGGTCAGGGACGGCAACAGCACAGCAGGCAGGTGGAAGCAGCAACGGGATGACCAGGGGTGGGGACCGCAGGCCAGCACGCAGCTCCCGAAGCTCCGGCCCAATCATCAAGTCCCAGGTTGGGGTGCAGGGTCGGGGAAAGGTTGAGAAGGGGCAGGGCCAGGGAGAGGAGTCTTGAGGGACCAACCTTCTCCCCCGCCCAAAAGGGGCCGTTACCCTAGCCCCCTCACTCCCACACTGCAGGTTCCGGTGTCCGGCAAAGGATGCTGCAACATGGACAAAAGAGAGAAAAGGGAGGAGAAGGGGGGGCCAGCACAAGAAACTACAGGAGCGACTCTGACACACTAAAGTTTACACTTCTACCTAAAGATTTACCAACACCAGCTAGAGGTTTACTAAACACTAACTATAGGCTTTACTAAACAGAAATGTTTTAAGTTTAGTTTTAAAGGTGGAGGTGGTGTCAGCCTCCTTAACCCAGATTGGAAGTTGGTTCCATAGTAATGGTGCCTGATAGCAGAACGCCCGCCCTCCAAATCTACATTTGGATACTCTAGGAACTACGAGTAAACCTGCACTCTGAGAACGGAGAGCTCTGACAGGAACATAAGGCACTATCAGGTCTTGCAAATAATGCGGAGCTAAGCCGTTTTGGGCTTTATACGCAAGTAATAAAATTTTAAATTGGATTCTGAATTTTACGGGTAACCAATGGAGCGACGCTAACACTGGAGAGACGTGGTCTCTCCTGCTAATTCCTGTCAGTACTCGTGCTGCTGCATTTTGGATCAGCTGGAGCCTATTCAGCAAATTACTTGGACATCCTGCTAACAACACATTACAGTAATCTATTCTAGAAGATACAAACGCATGAACTAGTTTTTCTGCATCACTCTGCGAGAGGATTTTCCTAATCTTTGCAATATTACGGAGATGGAAAAAGGCTATTTTACAAACCTGATTAACATATGGTTTAAACGACAAATCCTGATCGAAAATAACACCAAGGTTTCTCACAGTTGCACTGGAAGCCATCGCAACACCATCTAATCCCTTCCTAAGATGCTCTGGACCAAGAATGATAACCTCTGTTTTATCTGAATTTAGAAGCAAGAAATTTCTGGACATCCAGTCCTTGATGTCCCTAAGACATGCCTGAAGTTTAACTAACGGTTCTGTCTCATCCGGCTTCATAGACAAATAGAGCTGCGTATCATCAGCATAACAATGAAAGTGTATGCCGTGATTCTGGATTATACTTCCCAATGGCTGCATGTATAAACTGAACAAGATTGGCCCTAGCACTGAACCCTGCGGAACACCATAACAGACCCTTGACTGTTCTGAAGAAACCTCATGTACATGAACAAACTGGAACCTGTCAGATAGATATGATTTAAACCAACGTAGAGCTGTCCCTTTAATCCCAACAACATGCTCTAACCTGTGCAGTAAAATGCCATGATCTATAGTGTCAAAAGCAGCACTGAGGTCCAGTAGAACCAGTATGGACACTAATCCCTTATCTGAGGCCATAAGGAGGTCATTCGTGACTCGAACCAGTGCTGTCTCTGTGCTATGATGCATTCTGAACCCTGACTGAAAGACTTCAAACAGATCATTTCTATACAAATAGTCACATAACTGGCTTGAAACTGCCTTTTCCAGAATTTTAGATACAAATGGAAGGTTAGAAATTGGTCTATAATTAGCTAAGGTGTCAGGGTCAAGAGAAGGTTTTTTAAGTAAAGGTTTAATTACTGTGACTTTGAAAACCTGTGGTACATATCCTAAACTTAGGGATAGGTTAATTTGGTCCAGTATTGTCGTACCAATAAGAGAAAAAATATGTTTGAATAGTCGAGTCGGGATGGGGTCTAACATACATGTGGTTGACTTAGCTCTATTAACGAGTGAGGTCAGCTCAGGGAGGTCTATAGGATCAAAACAGTCTAGAGATAAGTCAGAGCGTAGGGAAGTCGCTAAAGCTGAAGAAACACCTACAACCGGCTGGTTGATTTCTTCTCTAATTCTCGTGATTTTACTGTTAAAGAAGCTCATAAAGTCTTCACTACTGAGAGCTGCAGGAATACACGGCTCCACAGAGTTGTGACTCTTTGTCAGCCTGGCTACAGTGCTGAACAGAAAACGTGGGTTACTTTTGTTATCCTCTATCAACGTTGAATAATAAGCTGTTCTGGCTTTGCGAATGGCTTTTTTATATACTATTAGAATATCTTTCCATTCACGATAAGAGTCTACAGACCTACAAGAGTACCACTTCCTTTCCATTTTACGCACGTTTTGTTTCAACATGCGAATATCTGAATTGTACCAGGGAGTTAAGCTCCTGTGGCTAGAAACCCTCCTTTTCAAAGGAGCAACTTCATCTAAAGCTGAATGCAACAAATCAGCAGTGTTACTAGCAAGGAAATCAACATCTGCAGAGGTAGAACCCAGGTCACTGGCCTCGACTACATCACTATTTCGCACTGTCGTAAGATAAGCAATGGCCTCCCTAAATTTAACAATAACTTCATCAGACAAACATCTGCTAAAATAATACCTCCTATTTTGCACTTCAACATCAACAAAATTAAATTCAAACGTTATTAAGTAATGGTCGGATAAAAGGGAGTTTACAGGTGACACCAACAGACCATCAGTTTCAACACCGTAGGTGAGAACGAGATCGAGAGTATGATTAAAACAGTGCGTCGGTTTATCCACTTTTTTTGAGATACCCATTGATTCTAGAAGAGAATCGAAGGCTAATTTAAGATTATCGCTTTCAACATCCATATGAATGTTAAAATCACCCACTATGATGAATTTATCTGTGCTGATCAATAATCCAGAAAGGAAATCTGAAAATTCAGACAAAAACTCTAGATACGCACCAGCAGGGGGCCGGTACACTACCACTAACACAACTGGCTTCTCTGATTTCCAGCTCGGAAATTTCAGACCAAGCATGAGGCTTTCAAATGTATTATAATTGCACTTAGGTTCAATTTTTGTTTGGAGACCGGAGTTATAAATTGCTGCGACTCCTCCGCCTCGGCCCGTGCTTCTAGGAATGTGATGATTAAAGTAGCCGGGCGGAGTTGATTCATTCAAACTAACATACTCTTCCTCCTGTAACCATGTTTCTGTTAAGCAGAAAATATCACTCCTGCTCTCTGTAATTATATCATTTACTAACAGAGACTTAGAGCTTAATGATCGTATATTTAGTAGTCCGCATCTAATTTTTCGGTCTGTAATTGGTACCAAATGTACATTGGTTTTAATTTTTACAAGGTTATTTTGGTTAACGCCTCCAAAACGCTGCACCTGGTGAACTTTTGGAGGGCGGGGAACTGCAACCACTTCTATTTTGCTAGGCACCTGGCCAGAGTCGCCAATATCATGTAATCCTACAGTTTTAGAGTCGCTAATTACATAATGCAATCCTACAGTTTTATTGGCAGGCGTTGGTCCTCGAGAGACAGCAGAGAAGTGTGTTAAACTGCAGCTCTGCATCCTGGCCTGGACTCTGCATTGTCAGGGGGAGTGTCTAATAACATTGGCCAGATTTCTAGACATAAGAGCTGCACCATCCCGGGTGAGATCAATGCCGTCTCTTCTAATCAGACCGGGCTTTCCCCATAACGTCTCCCAGTTGTCAATAAAGTCCACGTCGTTTTCTGAACACCACTGAGACAACCAGCGGCGGAGCGAGAGCATGCGGCTAAACATGTCATCGCTGGTCAGATTGGGGAGGGGACCAGAAAAACCTGCGGAGTCCGACATACTTTTGGCGTAGTTACACACTGAGACAATATTCATTTTAATTACTTCCGACTGGCGAAGACGGGAGTCATTAGCTCCGACATTGATGATAACTTTACCATATTTACGATTACCCTTTGCCAGCAGCTTCAAATTTGCTTCTATGTCGCCCGCTCTGGCCCCCGGGATGCACCTAACTAAGGTCTCTGGAGTCGGCCTCACATGTCTCACAATAGAGTCTCCAATCACCAGGGTCGGTTTCTCAACGGGTGTGTCGCTGAGTGGGGAAAAACGGTTAGACACATGAAGCGGGTGGTGGTGTTCCGTGAGCCCTTTAAGACTACGCTTCCTCCGAACCGTCACCCACCGGTCCTGACTGGCCGGCTGCTCGGGAGCTGCAGGGGAGCGGCTACGCTCAGCTGCTACGGGCCGGTCCGCCGCTAGCTTAGCCTGGTTAGCTGAGGAGGCTCTCAGACTATGGTTTAGTTGGCCGAACCGGACCTCTAACTGACTGAGCCTCGCCTCCAGCCCTGTAAATAAGCTACACTTTAAGCACTTACCGTCTTCACTAAAGGAGGCAGAGGAATAGCTAAACATTTCACACACTGAGCAGCTAAGAGGTGAAACGGTGGGAGACGGAGAGCCCATGCTAAGATGCTAACGGAGGCTAACGGACAGAAAATGTATCGGTGATTGGTGACAGTGAAAGTTACGGAAGAGAAAATGAGCGAGTGTTGAAATAAAGACAGTAATGTACCAGATATAGTGCTATTTTACCAGAAAACAATCTAAGTTTAGACAAAAAAGTCGGGAGAGATCAGAGCCTGCAAACGCCGTGAGACGGCAGCAGACCGCAACACCAGGAAGTGACACGATGCGGGACGCAATACGTTACCCAATCAGCAGTCAGGGAAAGACTTGTGCTCCGTAATGCAAGCTACAAGTCTCCCTCCTTGTAAGAAAAGGTCCCACCTCACTCACGTTCAGATGTTCCCTCAAAACAATTTTTAGTTGCATCACCCTGTGCCTGGCGCCAGGGCCGCCGCAAGGGGTGTGCGCCCCAAGGGCCTCGCGCTATGGGCTGCTTTTTGTTTTTTTTCCTTCTTTCTCTCATAAATATCAACAGTCACGTTCCATTACAGACCTAAATGTGTACTAGTCTGTGCATATCAATAAATATATGTGCAATTATGTGCTTGCTGATTGATGTCGCTGCGCAGCTGCGCGTGTCTGTTGTTCAATACAACTGCGTCAGACCAAGCGCAGACACAAGGTGCTGTGATCGAGACGTGTGGAGTGTGTAACAAACTGTCACACAATGTCGAGAGAACGAGACAGATTCAGGAAATTTCCATCAGGGAATGAAAAAAGAAAAAAACTACCGATCACCGATCCGACCGGGTCTCAAGCAGCCGTGGGGCCCCGCGTCGAGGCAAGCCGAGATGATGATGAGGCAAGGGAAGGTATCAGCACCGGCGGCGGGGCTTCCCACTGTCAGCCGTCGGTGGCAATGATAGACACAACGAGTGAGGATGTTTTCCCCACGCAGTGAGTGTGCCCCGCCCCGAGGCAGTCGAGGCACATATTTTTTGTTTTCATTTATTTAGCGTCTATAATTTGAGAAGATTACGACTTCTTTGCATAAGCATGTTGTTAATGTGATAATTTATGGGGCGATTTTGTTTTGTGTAGAACTGGAATGAATCACACACTATATAATGTCAGTTGAGTAAGGCCCCTATGTCACTAATATATAAGTCGCTCTCAGTAACAGGCTGATCTGATTCATGTAAGATTATTTGTGTGTGAACAATGTTGTAATAAACAGGCATTACTATAAAAAATATCTTGACTTGTCATGTCTTGTCAATGCAATGCTTCATAATGAAACGTGTGTACAGTATGTGTTTGTATCCAGTATTTTGCTAATTGGAGAGTTAAAATTGCGTATATTGACATCAAAAAACCCCCAAATTTTGCCGGCGAGGGCCCCCCCCCCCGGCCATTTCGCACAGGGCCTCGCAAATCTCCCAGACGGCTCTGCCTGGTGCAAAGGGAAGAGGTGTATACTAGGCCAAGTACTGCCTCACATTGATCATCTGTCGTTTCCTCACCAAGGTCATTCTCCCAAAGTCTCTTAACATCCTGCAGAGAGTGAGGGGTGATATCACATATAGTGTTATAGAGAGCAGAAATTAGAGCCTTGCGGAAAGGGGAAAATGACATAATATTATCAATTGTGTTGTTTGCTGGAAGATTTGGAAAGGAAGTGATATTTTTCTGAACAAAATGTTTAATTTGTAGGAATCTAAAGAAGTGGGATTTTGGAAGATCAAATAGTTGCGAGAGTTGCGCAAAAGATCCAAACTTGCCATCCACAAACAGATTAGAAATAGACTTAATGCCCTTTGTGGACCAAGTACTGAAGGTAGAATCAGAGAGAGAGGGTTGGAAGTTATAATTGTTTTTAATGGGGGAAATGCACTGAAGTTGTTTGCAATTTAAAATGTCTTGTGAATTGTGACCAAATTCTGATTGAGTGACAGACCACTGGGTTAGCGCAAAACTGGGTAATGGTGGCACAATGATGGGGCACATCGTATGGAGCCTAGATCAAGTGAACTATAAGCAGTGTTGTGCCTGAACGCGTTCAATGAACGATCGTTCATGAACTCGTTCATATTTTGGGTGAACGTGAACTGAACGTACTGTAATTCCGCTTGATGAACGTGAACGTGAACGCGTTCATTCTGGTGTGTATGAACGGCGTTCTTTCACAGTATAACTTCATTCAAGAGGTTGCCAGATTTCCTTAGAGCCTTCCAGGTGGAAACCCAGCTAAAACTCGCCGTAAACAGCCTTAATATGTAGCGGAAAAACCACCCAATCTGGCAACCACTGTCATACCTGTCGCGCTGA
The DNA here is from genome assembly GCF_033807715.1 of Cololabis saira. Classification (NCBI taxonomy): domain Eukaryota; kingdom Metazoa; phylum Chordata; class Actinopteri; order Beloniformes; family Belonidae; genus Cololabis; species Cololabis saira. Next base: position 6,660,246 of record NC_084607.1, read on the forward strand.
CAAATACGTCATCAAAACACGGAGCAGCGGGAGCATGGACTTTGTTGTTAACACGTTATATAATACATCCATGTGTTAACATTATACTGCAGTTTATAATGGTCTCCCTTGTATTTGTATGCCTGGTATATTCTTCCAGTATCGTTTTCTTTAGGTTTCTTTTTAGTATGACTGAAAGGGAATTAGATGTGAATTGTTTACAGGTTTGGAAAAGTAAAACAATTTCACCTTAAGGACTACAGTCCTGTTTTTATTTTCATAATAAAGACCATTCATAAGCAAGTTTTTCCTCGTGTTTTTGATAATATACTGTAGGGGTGAAAGCTGCAGCTGCTACTAGTGTGGACTGAATAGGTGGCAAAAAAGTGTTGCCAGTATTATGAAGGCTGTCGCCTCAATGCTAATGTAAATCCTGGTTGTATAAGGATTCAAAATTGGATAAGAAGATGAATCTGACACATAATTTCAATGTTAAAACTGATAAAATAATTAATGGGCTGTGAAAATAATTGACAAATACTAGCTCACAGCAACGTATTGGGGAAAAAAAGAACTATGAACTAGTTCATTTTTGGAACCATGAACTTAGTTCAAAATTTTGAATTATGAACTATGAACTGAACTAGTTCATTTTAAAATTTGTGAACTGAACTTTGAACTAGTTCATCTTTAAAGTGAACTTTCCCAACACTGACTATAAGCGTATTCCATTTGCACCCAGGCCTCACGCCCACTGTGTCCTCCCATCCAGTGTAACATTGCTTTAATATTACATGCCCAATAGTAATAAATAAAGTTAGGTTGGGTTAGGCCAGCTATCTTTTTAGGTCGTTGGAGGGCACTTCTTTTAATTCTGTGTGGTTTACCGTTCCAAATAAACGATCATATGCTCCTTTCTAATGAGTTAAAGAATGTCTTCTTAATCAGGATCGGGATATTCTGAAAAAGGTAAAGAAATTTAGGTAGTATAATCATTTTAATGAGATTAATTCGGCCAGCTATGGACAGTGGGAGGTTCATCCATCTAACCATGTCTTTTTTACAATTTTCAAAGAAAATATAAAAATTCTTAGTAAAGAGGGACGAAAAAAAAGGAGTCTTGAAATTGTATTTCAACATTAATCTCGGCATTTGGACTTTTTTCTCGACATTTCGACTTTTTTCTCGAAGTGCACAATAAATCTTCCCCTCTCAAATATTTTTTCTCCTGCATGGCCCTAATACTCTTCCATAGTTTTCAACTAATTATACTTATGGCTTTTTCTTTTGTAAAATGAAAAGAGACTTTCTCATCTGTCATCAGCCCGTCGTGGAGGTTGAACCAACAACTCTTTCAGGATTACTGCCTTGCTTGGCTCCGTTCCGTCTACACGCCTCTCAAAGGCCTCTAACAGCTCTGACATTTGACGCTGGCCGGGATCCAAAGGCCCCGGGGCCCAGAAACCCGTCTGGGGCCCCGCGTCAGCCATTACAGAGTCGTCAATCACTCAGCCAGCCACGCCACATTTCCAGTTGGAGTTAATTCCACAACTTCTTTGAACCGAAGATACAGAAGCTCCATTATTTGTAACGTCGAGAAAAACAAAACCTTATGCCAGGAACAATTCATTACCAAATCACTTACAGAAACTGTTTCATGAAAAAGAGGGAGGGTATGATTTAAGGGAAACATTACATTTCAAGATTCAGAAATATCCAACTACGATGAAAAGTAAGTAAATTTATTAATGGATAGCCCCTTGAGATGAATCATCTCGTTTTCGAGGGGGTCCAACAAAAAACAAGCTAGGTGGACCAATCCTTCGCTTAGTGGATTAAAGAAGATTACAGAAACATTTATGAGAAACTTTCAGCAAGGTTTGGAAGCGAAGGGTGTCTCTCCCCAGACAAGAATGACGCTGGACAACCAAAGCCGAAAGGAAGTTGTTCAGCTGACTCCCCTTCTAACAACCAAACACAACACAAAGATTGGCGCCTGGAACATTAGAACAATGTACCAAATAGGTAAAGCAGCCCAGATTGCAGCAGAAATGAAGCAGTATAACCTATCCCTAATAGGGCTCAGCGAAACAAGATGGACTCAATCAGGCAAAACACAACTCTCAAGTGGCGAAACAATAATATACTCAGGTCATGACCAGGACAACGCCCCACACACAGAGGGAGTCGGTATCATGCTCTCAAGAGACGCAGCCAGGTCCCTCATGGAGTGGGAGGCAGTGAATGAACGCATAATCACAGCAAGGTTCTTCACCAAAACCAAGAAAGTTACCATCATCCAAGGCTATGCACCGACAAATGAGGCAGAACAACAAGCAAAAGACAACTTCTACGACATACTACAGCAAGTCATCAACAAGCAGAGGAAAAAAGACATCATCATCTTGACAGGAGACTTCAATGCCAAGATAGGCCAGGACAACACAGGAAAAGAGCAAATAATGGGCAAACACGGCCTAGGGGAAATGAACAATAACGGAGAACAATTCACAGACTTCTGTGCTTTCCACAACCTCGTCATAGGAGGCAGCGTGTTCCCGCATAAAAGAGTGCACAAAGCCACCTGGGTTTCCCCAGACCATAAAACGGAAAACCAAATTGATCATATATGCATCAGCAAAAAATTCAGGAGATCCCTCCAAGACGTCAGGGTGAAAAGAGGAGCGGATGCAGCTACAGATCATCACCTCCTAACTGGAACACTCCGGCTAAAACTTAAGAAATTCACAAATACAGCAAGAAAAGTCAGCACAAGGTACAATGTCAGCCTCCTCCAGGACCAGAACACCAGAGAGACATTCCAACTAAGCCTCTCAAACCGATTCTATCCGCTGAGCCTGCTGGAAGAACAACACCACACAGTGGACCAGCAATGGCAGAACATGAAGGAGGCATGGATAGAGACATGTGAAGAAACATGTGGAAGGAAGACAAGACAGCACAAAGAGTGGATCTCAGGAGAAACTCTACAGAAGATACAGACTCGCAAACAGGCTAAAGACAAACTAAACATCAGCCGTACAAGAGCTGCAAAAGCAAAAGCACAACAGGAATACACTACACTAGACAAACTGGTAAAACAGAGCATCAAGAAGGACAAAAAACAATTCATCAACAACCTAGCAACTCAAGCAGAAGAAGCAGCAGCTCAACACAACATGAAAGCCCTCTATGACATCACCCGGAAACTGGCTAATAAACGCAAAACCCAAGACAGACCAATACTGGATAAAGAAGGCAAAACACTCACAAAACAAGAAGACCAGTTGAAGAGATGGGCTGAACACTTCAGGGACATACTGAACAGACCCAGACCAACTGAACTAGCCAACATCCCTCCCTCGGCATACCCCCTACAGCTCAACACAAACAAACCCAACAAACAAGAAATAAAGAAGGCTATCCAAAAATTAAAGCACAACAAAGCACCAGGACCCGACGGAATCCCCCCAGAAGCCATTAAAGCAGACCCAGAAACAGCGACAGCTCTACTTCACCAACTTTTCGGACAGATCTGGGAAGAGGAACGAGTACCAAGTGACTGGACAGAGGGCCACCTTGTGAAACTCCCCAAAAAAGGCAATCTGAAAGACTGCAACAACTACAGAGGCATCATGCTTATATCTGTTCCAGGAAAGATATTGTGCAGGATCATTTTAGAAAGACTCTCAAAAGAGATAGATAATCTACTCAGAGAGCAACAAGCCGGTTTCAGACAAGACAGATCATGCACCGATCACATCGCCACACTCCGCATCATTATCGAACAGACCATGGAATGGAACACTTCTCTCTACCTCACATTTATTGACTTCCACAAAGCATTTGACAGCCTGGACAGAGACACTCTATGGAAACTCATGGCACACTATGGTATTCCAAAGAAGTTCATCACAATCACACAACAGCTATATCTACAATCATCCTGCAGAGTTATACACAATGGCTACCTCACAGACAGTTTCACGGTAGAGACAGGAGTCAGGCAGGGCTGTTTACTGTCTCCTTTCCTCTTCCTCTTGGCAGTCGATTGGTTGATGAAGACAACAACAGCTGAGCAAAATCTGGGCATTCAGTGGACAATGTGGTCTCATTTAGAAGACCTAGATTTTGCAGATGACATAGTCCTCCTGTCTACCACCCAAGCACAAATGCAAACCAAACTCACAAAACTTGCCAAAACAGCAGCCACTACAGGACTTCACATCAACAAAAGCAAAACAAAGGTGATAAATATAGACCACAAAACAAACAATATCATAAACCTGGATGGAGAGGCAATGGAAGAGGTGGACACATACACGTATCTGGGAAGCATCGTAGGGAGGGATGGAGGCAGCGACAAAGACATACAAGCTAGAATAGGGAAAGCCAGAACAGCTTTTCTAATACTACGGCAAGTATGGAACTCCAAACTCATCTCCACTCAAGTCAAACTCCGCATCTTCAATTCGAACGTCAAGTCAGTGTTACTGTATGGTGCGGAAACATGGAGAACCACAAAAGCAACAACAAACAAACTGCAAACATTCATAAACAAATGCCTACGACATATCTTAGGAATTTACTGGCCTAACACCATCACAAACACAGAGCTCTGGCAAACCACACAACAAGAACAAATAGTAACCCAGATAAGACGTAGGAAATGGGGCTGGATCGGGCATATCTTGAGAAAACCAGCATCCAACACAACCAGGCAGGCCTTAACCTGGAACCCTCAGGGGAAAAGGAAACCGGGAAGACCCAAAAACAGCTGGAAAAGGTCTGTCGAGGCAGAACTCAAGGAGAAAGGAACATCTTGGAAGGAAGCAGAGAAGATCGCGCAACACCGAACCAGCTGGAAGAAGTTCATAAATGACCTATGCTCCCCAAAGAGCCAAAGGGTTTAAGTCAGTAAGTCAAGCCAACAAAAAACATACAACACAATACAAAACAGTTACATACAACATACATAATACATAATACATAAGGCTCTCACACACAAACCTGCCCACACACCAGTCCCCAAGACCTACCACACCTGAAGAACACAGGTAAACACTGCATATAATGCAGTAATAGCAACAGGAACAACAATATTAATATTAATGGTAGTCATTGTCATCATCATAATGATACAATATATGAAGATATATATACATTATATATTAAATAAAAAAATAAAAATAAAATGAGAAGGCAATACCACTAGAAACAACTACATGGTTTATTGAGGTTGGAATATAGAGAGTTTTTAAAGAGGTGTAATGGATTAAGTTTTCTTATGTTAATGGGTAAGTTGTTCCAGTCTGATGGGGCTTTGAACTTAAAAGCACGTCTACCAATTTCTTTAAAAGTTAAAGGAACGAAAAAGAAGGGTTGCTGAGTGTTTCTAAGAGAATATGAGGATGTATATGGAATCAGATATTGTTTTAAGTATGATGGATAACTAAAGTGTATACATTTGAATATGAGTTGGAGCCAGTGGTATTGTCTTCTTGAGCTGAGGGGTAACCAGTTTAATGAATGATACATGGAGCAGTGGTGAGTTCGATATGGGCACCTTAACACAAATCTACAGAGACTGTTGTAAATGACATTGAGAGGTTGAAGATGTGAATCATAAGTGTTCTGGTAAACAACATCAGCATAATCTAAAATGGGAAATAATAGTTGTGTGACAATTCTTTTCCGTGTTGGTAAAGTAAAACAGTTTATTGAACGGTAAAGGATGCCTAGGTTGCGATGTAACTTGGTTGTGATGGACTCAATATGATGTTTAAAAGAAAATAATGGGTCGATCCAGAGGCCGAGGTGTTTGAATGTGGTGACCTGCTCAAGGGATGAGCCATCATTAAAAATAATATTAAGATCTGGGTTATTTCCAAGGCCTAATCTGGTACCAAACAACATTGAACATGATTTCTTTTTGTTTAACAAAAGTTTATTTGATTCTAACCAATACTGAACAATAGAAAATTCATTTTGTAAGGATCTCTCAATTATTGATGTGTTATTACCGTATGTATATATTACTGTGTCGTCTGCGTATAAGTGTATTTTACAATGGGAACAAGTTTTTGGGAGGTCATTAATGAAAATGGAGAAAAGGAGTGGTCCAAGGGATGAACCTTGTGGCACTCCTTTCTCAACAATTGCATATTTAGATTGGATTCCATTAAGGCTGACACACTGACGTCTGTTATGGAGATAAGAGTTGAACCAAAGAAGAGAGTTTCTAGAGATGCCAATTGAGTAAAGTTTGTCCAGTAGAAGGTAGTGATCAACAATGTCAAAAGCTTTAGTGAGATCCAGAAATATTGCACCAGTGAGTTTACCATTTTCAGAAGCTGTAAATATATCATTTGTGAATTTTAGAAGAGCTGTGGTTGTTGAGAAATTTGATCTGAAACCGGACTGGCATGGAGACAAAATATTGTTTTCAGTAATATATTGTGATAATTGAGTGAATATTAATGTTTCAAAGATTTTTGCAATGGAGTTGATAATGGAGATTGGGCGGTAATTATTGACTTCGTTTGGATCACCTCCCTTGTGTAGTGGAGTGACTATGGCACTTTTCCAAGCAGAAGGGAGGGAGCAAGTTAATAAAGAAAGATTATATAAATCACAGAGGGGATACATTAAAATATGGGCTGCTAATTTAATAAATTTTATCTCAATGCCGTCTGGACCAGATCCACAGTCATTCTTCAATTCATAGATTGCGTTTTGAACTTCAATAGGGTGTAAGTTTTGGAAAGAAAAACATGAGCTACTACATGGAGAGCCAGACGAGGAGATGGAAGCTGCAGATGGACCAAACACAAGGGAGTTACCTACAGAGGAGAAATGCTGATTGAAAATGTTGGAGATAGTTAGGGGATCCTGGATTATTTCATTATTGTGGCAAATCTTGGTGGTAATATTTTTATTGGGTTTGTTAAGGACATTATTAATGTTTTTCCAGAACTGTTTGGGGTTGTGCATGTTTTCAGAGAGTTGATTTTTATAATAATCTGATTTAGCGTTACGTGTTCCTGTCTTACTTGAGTTTCTTAAAAGTCTATACTTTTCCCAATCAGCAGCATCTTTAGTTTCTCTGTATCGCTTCCACAGTTTATCCCGTAATTTGAAAAGATTTACCAGATCAGAGTTGATCCAGGGAAGATGTTTACCTTTAACTTTAATTTCCCTCCAAGGGGCGTGTTTATTGATAACATTTGTGACTTCAGAATAGAAATAATTCCAGGCATCTTCAGTATGAAAAGATTCTGCATAACAAATAATTGAGTAATATATATATATATATATATATATATATATATATATATATATATATATACATATATATGTATATATATGTGTGTGTATGTGTTATATATGTATATATAGATATATATAGATATATTTTGTTTTTTGTATAGAATTTAAATTAATTTGATTATAATGAAACAGAGTTTAGGGGTTAGGATTTAATACGTTTTTACTTCTTCCTACTCCTTTTGGAGCATGTTAATAATAATGGATGCATGTTTTTATTTATATTTTTGTTTTTTGTTTTCTTATTTACATTTATTTATTATTGATTATTATTGTTTTGTTTTGTATTCACTACTGTTTCATGTTCAAAATAAAAATTTCAATTCAATTCAATTCAATTAAAGCTCAGGTAGGATAGAAAAGCCTGGTGGTTGTTTCTGGACCGCCGTTGGGTTCTTCAGGGGTTGCAGTTGATAATTAGAATAATTAAGGTTAATTAACCATAATTAGGATCTTTGGAATGACGGCCAGGAACAACATCCCGCTGTCTTCACTTTAGCTCCTTAGCTAGAACCATGTGGACTTCAGAGCTGTTGGACGTTCCTGGTGGTAGACGTTACTGGTGGAGGACGTTACTGGATGTGGACATTACAGGAGGTGGACGTTACTGGAGGTGGTCGTTACTGGATGTGGACGTTACAGGAGGTGGTCGTTACTGGAGGTGGACGTTACTGGAGGTGGACGTTACTGGTGTAGGACGTTACTGGAGGTGGTCGTTACTGGTGGAGGACGTTACTGGAGGTGGATGTTCCTGGTGGAGGACGTTACTGGAGGTGGTCGTTACTGGAGGTGGACGTTACTGGAGGTGGACGTTACTGGTGTAGGACGTTACTGGAGGTGGTCGTTACTGGATGTGGACGTTACAGGAGGTGGTCGTTACTGGAGGTGGACGTTACTGGAGGTGGACGTTACTGGTGTAGGGCGTTACTGGAGGTGGTCGTTACTGGTGGAGGACGTTACTGGAGGTGGACGTTAATGGTGGAGGACGTTACTGGTGGAGGACGTTACTGGAGGTGGTCGTTACTGGTGGTGGACGTTACTGGAGGTGGTCGTTACTGGAGGTGGTCGTTACTGGAGGTGGTCGTTACTGGAGGTGGTCGTTACTGGAGATGATCGTTACTGGTGGAGGACGTTACTGGAGGTGGTCGTTACTGGAGGTGGTCGTTACTGGAGGTGGTCGTTACTGGTGGTGGTCGTTACTGGAGGTGGTCGTTACTGGTGGTGGTCGTTACTGGTGAAGGACTTTACTGGAGGTGGTCGTTACTGGTGGTGGTCGTTACTGGAGGTGGTCGTTACTGGAGGTGGTCATTACTGGAGGTGGACGTTACTGGTGGTGGTCGTTACTGGAGGTGGACGTTACTGGTGTAGGTCGTTACTGGAGGTGGTCGTGACTGGAGGTGGACGTTACTGGTGGTGGTCGTTACTGGTGGTGGTCGTTACTGGTGGAGGACGTTACTGGTGGATGACGTTACTGGAGGTGGACGTTCCTGGTGGAGGACGTTACAGGAGGTGGTCGTTACTGGAGGTGGTCGTTACTGGTGGAGGTCGTTACTGGAGGTGGTCATTACTGGAGGTGGACGTTACTGGTGGAGGACTTTACTGGAGGTGGTCGTTACTGGAGGTGTACGTTACTGGAGGTGGTCGTTACTGGAGGTGGACGTTACTGGTGGTGGACGTTACTGGTGGTGGTCGTTACTGGAGGTGGTCGTTACTGGAGGTGGTCGTTACTGGAGGTGGACGTTACTGGTGGTGGTCGTTACTGGTGGTGGTCGTTACTGGTGGAGGACGTTACTGGTGGATGACGTTACTGGAGGTGGACGTTCCTGGTGGAGGACGTTACTGGAGGTGGTCGTTACTGGAGATGGTCGTTACTGGAGCTGTACGTTACTGGAGGTGGTCATTACTGGAGGTGGACGTTACTGGTGGTGGTCGTTACTGGAGGTGGTCGTTACTGGAGGTGGACGTTACTGGTGGAGGACTTTACTGGAGGTGGTCGTTACTGGAGGTGTACGTTACTGGAGGTGGTCGTTACTGGAGGTGGACGTTACTGGTGGTGGTCGTTACTGGAGGTGGTCGTTACTGGTGGAGGAAATTACTGGAGGTGGACGTTACTGGAGGTGGACGTTCCTGGTGGAGGACGTTACTGGAGGTGGTTGTTCCTGGAGTTGGTCGTTACTGGAGGTGGACGTTACTGGAGGTGGTCGTTACTGGAGGTGGTCGTTACTGGAGGTGGTCGTTACTGGTGGAGGTCGTTACTGGAGTTGGTCGTTACTGGAGGTGGACGTTACTGGAGGTGGTCGTTACTGGTGGAGGTCGTTACTGGTGGTGGTCGTTACTGGAGGTGGTTGTTACTGGAGGTGGACGTTACTGGAGGTGGACGTTACTAGAGGTGGACGTTACTGGAGGTGGACGTTACTGGAGGTGGTCGTTACTGGTGGTGGACGTTACTGGAGGTGGACGTTACTGGAGGTGGACGTTACTGGTGGAGGACGTTACTGGAGGTGGTCGTTACTGGAGGTGGACGTTACTGGTGGAGGACGTTACTGGAGGTGGTTGTTACTGGAGGTGGACGTTACTGGAGGTGGTCGTTAGCGGAGGTGGACGTTACTGGAGGTGGTCGTTACTGGAGGTGGTCGTTACTGGAGGTGGACGTTACTGGAAGTGGACGTTACTGGTGGAGGACGTTACTGGAGGTGGTCGTTACTGGAGGTGGTCGTTACTGGTGGTGGACGTTACTGGAGGTGGTCGTTACTGGAGGTGGTCGTTACTGGAGGTGGTCGTTATTGGTGGTGGACGTTACTGGAGGTGGACGTTACTGGAGGTGGATGTTACTGGAGGTGGTCGTTACTGGAGGTGGTCGTTATTGGTGAAGGTCGTTACTGGAGGTGGTCGTTACTGGAGGTGGACGTTACTCGTGGTGGTCGTTACTGGGGGTGGACGTTACTGGAGGTGGACGTTACTCGTGGTGGTCGTTACTGGTGGAGGAAATTACTGGAGGTGGACGTTAGTGGAGGTGGTCGTTACTGGAGGTGGACGTTACTGGAGGTGGTCGTTACTGGAGGTGGTCGTTACTGGTGGAGGTCGTTACTGGTGTTGGTCGTTACTGGAGGTGGACGTTACTGGAGGTGGTCGTTACTGGAGGTGGTCGTTACTGGTGGAGGTCGTTACTGGTGTTGGTCGTTACTGGAGGTGGACGTTACTGGTGGATGACGTTACTGGAGGTGGTCGTTACTGGAGGTGGTAGTTACTGGAGGTGGTCGTTACTGGTGGATGACGTTACTGGAGGTGAAACGAACGCTTTCATTCATTCCAGAGATGACATTTGGTAAAGGTTACGGCGGCGTCCCGACACGCAGGGAATCTAACCCACGCTTCGCCTCGCTGCTGCTGCTGCTGCCCTTTACTGGGTTTCTGCTCTGGAACAAAGACGCAGGTGGGACGAGTCTCAACCTGACGGGAGGGAAGAGACCTGGAACAGGAACATCCACCAGAATCGTCCACCAGGAACGTCCACCAGAATCGTCCACCAGGAACGTCCACCAGGAACGTCCACCACCAGGAACGTCCACCTCCTGGAACGTCCATCAGGAACGTCCATCAGGAACGTCCATCAGGAACGTCCATCAGGAACGTCCACCAGGAACGTCCATCAGGAACGTCCACCAGGAACGTCCATCAGGAACGTCCACCAGGAACGTCCACCACCAGGAACGTCCACCTCCTGGAACGTCCATCAGGAACGTCCATCAGGAACGTCCATCAGGAACGTCCACCAGTAACGTCCACCTCCAGGAACGTTTGTATGTTCCTGGTAGTGGACGTTCCTGGTGATCGTTTCTGGTAGACGTCCCCTGAGGCGGATCTGGTCCAGGTCTCTTCTGTCCCGTCAGGTTGAGACTCGTCCCACCTGCGTCTTTGTTCCAGAGCAGAAACCCAGTAAAGGGCAGCAGCTTCCCAGCAGCAGCAGCAGCGAGGCGAAGCGCGGGTTGGATTCCCTGCGTGTCGGGACGCCGCCGTAACCTTTACCAAATGTCACCTCTGGAATGAATGAAAGCGTTTGTTTCGCCTGAAGGATTTCCTCGATCCTTGGCAGAAAGACCGGCTCGGCTCGGAGCGATCAAAGCTGCCGGGCCGCCGTCTGCGCGGCGGTTTGGCTCCTTCACCGGAGAGAAGCTTCCATTAATCAATCGATTCATCGTTTTTAATCGAATAGTACTGAAAAGTTTTACATTATACGGACCTGTCGTGTTGCTGAGTTTATGTTGTATTGGTTTTGTGTCCTTGACTATAGTGTGTGACTGCTGTTTGTTGTCGGTTTTTTTCGCTGTTGTAACACTGTTTCTGCTGCACACTTGGTCAGGTCACTCTTGGAAAAGAGATTTTAATCTCAATGAGTCTTTACCTGGTTGAATAAAGGAAACTAACTAACTAACTATTATAGTTGCTTTAATGCTATTTCCATATATGAATTACTGCAATATTGTCTGGTCTCCAAAAAAGATTCTTAAGAACGTTCTCTCAGTCTGGTAGACACCAGTGGGGAACCTTCAGGGCCTTCTACACCTTATAATAATAATAAATTATTATGAACGGGCCCTCGCACTCATGGCTCCGCCGTCGCCCGAATACGCAGAGAGAGAGTCTTTATTCTGCTGCATGCTATTTTAAAAATGGTTGCACAAGTTTTATTAAAGGCCACTTTTTCTTTAGTTCTTCGCCTTATATCTTGCCACCTTCTTTTAACCTCATCTGCCGTTCTTTTTGTCTTACCAACTGCATTTATTCTATCGCAGATTTTCTCCCATATTGCGTTTCTTTTGGTAATGTTTAAATTTCTTTGCTGTAGTTCATAGTTCAATGTGTTATTTGCCTCTTCCACTAATATCTCTAACTCCAACTCGTCAAATTTCATTTTGCGCTTGCGACTATCCTGCTTTCAATCCAGACTCTCCATGGCGCAAACCGTAAGACGCGCAACACCTCATTTAAATACTGCGGTTTGCGCCTGTTATCAATTGCGCAAACATTCTTAGTTGATCACCCGGAAAACACACAACAACAGCACGTGCAAACTTTTTCAGTGCACACGCAATTTAGTACTCTTTATTTAGGATCTTAGTAAATCAGGCCCTTAGTGGGGCAAAAAGGCCCTAATTTCGTCGGGGAAAAACGAGAAAAATAAAAACGAGAACGAGAACAATGCCTACAGATACACTAGGGCCTTCGCACTGTAAGTGATCGGGCCCTAATAATAAAAAACGGAAGACCAACTAGAGAACTGAAATTAAAAAAAAAGGTTAAGATAGTAGAAAGGCATTGGTGTATTTGTTTACATTCTTGTCATCATTATTTAGGGTCCGAGCACTTACAGTGCGAAGGCCCTATTGTATCTGTATGAGTTCTTGTTTTTTTTGTTTTTTTTCCGACGAAATGCCTGGCCCTAATACTCTTCCGTATGATTACAAGTTCTGGATTACATTAAAGATAAAGACATTGAAGGTTAAGACAGAATATGATGTTTTTTTAATAACTTTCTGAAGGAGGTAAAATATAATGTTGACTGCAGCGACACATTCAAGTAATTCCTACGGAAGAGTATTAGGGCCAGGCAGGAGAAAAATAAAAATAATATTTTAGAGGAGGAAGAATTTTTTTTCATTATGCACTTCGAGAAAAAAGTCGAAATGTCAAGAAAAAAGTCGAAATGTCGAGATTAATGTTGAAGTACAATTTTAAAAAAAAGTGTAAATGTTGAGATAAAAGTCAAAATTTGATGAGGATATTGATTTGAAACATATCACACATATGCAGTTGCATAACTTTAGAAACGTCCCCTTAACGTTCCACTCCAAGGATGTAAGTTAGTTAGTTAGTTAGTTAGTTAGCTAGCTAGTCCTGCATTCTAGACTCTATTTCATACATAAGACACTTCGTTCACAAATGAAATCTCAGGGTGCCATTTGAAAAACACATGTTTCCAAAATACAAAACACATCGGTTAATTGCAACCATTCAAATACACACCTGAAGGCACTTGCTTGCTAAACGTAACACCAATCAGCCAGCTACAAAAAGGCCTCGGTTTAGCCATTTCAAGAACTTTGCAAGCATGGATGGAGGGAGAGCAAGAGGCAGAGGGAGAGCTAGAGGACGAGGAAGAGGACGACAAGGAGGGCAAGGACAAGGTCGAAGAGGCAATGCACGGACCTCCATATCTGACGATATAAGGGCAACTTTGGTGGATCATGTTATAGATCATGGCCTGACAATGAGGGAAGCTGGGCAGAGAGTCCACCCGCACCTCACACAGTGGCATCTATAATACTGTAAGAACATTCAGACAGGTATGTTTTCCCCTCTCTACCTTCTACTCAGATGGTATTTACAGCACTCTACAGTATATCACATTACCACATCACATGTACAGGGTATTGCAGGGTTCAATACAGTGGATGATACAGTATATACAGTGAAGTACTGTAAGAAAAAGAATCAAACTGATGACAATTTGTGTTTGTATTTCTCTAGAATGACTAAAAAAACCTTCTGGGGGAGGACGCCAACGCCTGTTCACACAACAGCACATAACATGAGCCAACGTGCAGTATGCACAATTATTTGTTTACAGTATAGTGTTTTTTCTAATTATTTTTTTTTAGTTCACGTTACTATGTACAACATTGAGTAGGCCTATTTGGTTTGGTTTTTTTGGTTGCTTGAAAATGTGCCTGCTGAATAAACACAAATAAAAAAACAAAATCAAAGACTGCAGTGTTTTATATAAAGTAGACTAGTGTGTTCTCCCTGATCTGAAAGTGTATGCATATGATACGAGTGTGTGTCATTTTGTCATCAGAGTTACATTTTGACCAAGTATTTTTAGGTTTTGATAGCAGAGTTTAGGCAATGATAGTAAAGTTTCAATTTGACACAGATGTGAATGGTATATTTCCCAGTGTTGTGTCATGCTTACTTGTGTGTAGAGTTTTGGCACAATGAGCGAAATTTTGCAAATTGTGTTCAAGCAACGGGCAAAAACTGTAATCTCACCATTTCAACTTTTTTCTCGACATTTCGACTTTTATCTCAAAGTGCACAATAACAAAATATCTTCCCCTCTCAACTATTTTTTCTCCTGCATGGCCCTGATACTGTTCCGTATAACCCTGTTCTCTTTTACCTTTATATTTATATATTTTTTAATTTGTTGTA
>NC_084607.1:6679762-6722262 GCF_033807715.1 Cololabis saira
CCGACGGGCGGCCGACCTGTGGCGACGTGCGGGACACACCGGGGAAACTATGCCGACAGACGCACACCAACGCTCATCGACTGCCCGACGGCCGACAGTCGGCTTAGTGTGACAGGGCCTTAACACCTGATGTCTGTATTTCCAGGGAAAAGTTGACAGTTGTTCCTGAATACCAGGACTAGTGGAACTGAAACCAGGAATAGTAATAATAGTAATAATAATACATTTTATTTCTAAGGCGCCTTTCTAGGCACTCAAGGTCGCCATACACAACATGTTAAAATAATAGTAGAGCCCGCAGAATACATTTAAAAACAAACATCAAAAGCATTAAAAAAAACAGCAGAGGTAAGAACATTACAAGAGATGAATTGTTGGATGAGATAGGCAGTCTTGAACAGATGAGTTTTTAGTTGTAATTTGAAGTCAGTGAATGAGTCAAGGTTCCTGAGTTGGGGTGGTAGAGAGTTCCAGAGACGAGGAGCAGAGCGGCTGAATGCTCTGCTCCCCATGGTGGTGAGACGGGCGGAGGGGGCAGACAGTTGTAGGGAGGAAGAGGATCTTAGAGCTCGGGAGGGAGTGTGGACGTGAAGGAGATCAGACAGATATGGGGGGGCGAGGTTGTGGATGGCCTTGAATGCAAACAGGATGACCTTGAACTGGATGCGGAACTGAACCGGGAGCCAGTGGAGCTGTTGGAGGACAGGAGTGATGTGATGGATGGAGGGGGTCCCAGTTATGATGCGGGCAGCTGAATTCTGGACCAGTTGGA
Source organism: Cololabis saira (assembly GCF_033807715.1). NCBI lineage: Eukaryota > Metazoa > Chordata > Actinopteri > Beloniformes > Belonidae > Cololabis > Cololabis saira. Next base: position 6,680,535 of record NC_084607.1, read on the forward strand.
GTTTATGGGGGGATTTGTGAGGGAGGCCGAAGAGGAGAGAGTTGCAATAGTCCAAGCGGGAAGTGACAAGGCTGTGAACAAGGATGGCGGCAGTGTGGGGGGTAAGGAAAGGGCGGAGGCGATTGATGTTACGTAGATGGAAATAGGCAGACCGGGTAATGTTATTGATGTGAGATTGAAAAGATAGTGTGCTGTCCAGGATGACACCCAGGCTCTTAGCTTGGGGGGAGGGTGAAACAGTGGAGTTGTCTATAGTGAGAGAAAAACTGTCGGTTTTGGATAAAGTGGATTTGGTGCCAATGAGGAGAACCTGTTTTATTGCTGTTTAATTTAAGGAAGTTTTGGGTGAACCAGGTTTTTATTTCAGAAATGCAGTCAGTTAGGGAGGTGGGCGGGAGAGAGGACGAGGGTTTGGTGGTGAGGTAGAGTTGGGTGTCATCAGCATAGCAACGGAAGTGGACGTTAAATTTACGGAAGATATTGCAGAGGGGAAGGAGGTAGATGATGAAGAGTAGGGGCCCCGGGACAGAGCCCTGGGGTACACCAGAAGTGACGGAGGAGGGGATGGATTTCAGGGACTTGAGTTGAATGAACTGAGTGCGGCCAGAGAGGTACGATGTAAACCAGTCCAGTGGAGTGTGGGTGATGCGGATGGAAGATAACCTGTTGAGGAGGGTGGTGTGACGGATGGTGTTGAAGGCCGCACTGAGGTCAAGGAGGATGAAAATGGTGAGGAGTCCAGAATCAGCTGCCATGAGAAGGTCGTTGGTGATTTTGATGAGTGCTGTTTCGGTGCTGTGAAGTGGGCGGAAACCGGACTGGAACTGTTCATACAGGTTTTTATGGGACAGGTGAGAATGGAGTTGGGAAGCAACTGTTTTTTCGAGAATTTTGGAGATGAAAGGTAGGTTGGATATTGGACGGAAGTTGTTGAAGTTGGAGGGGTCGGCACCAGGTTTTTTCAGGATTGGAGTAATGGCAGCAGTTTTAAAGGATGCGGGGACAGTTCCAGTGGTGAGAGAGGAGTGGATGATGGCAGAGATGAGGGGAACCAAGGAGGGGGAGCATGCTTTAACAAGATGTGTGGGCAGGGGGTCCAGTTGGCAGGTGGATGGCTTGGATTTCTGTATGAGTTCTGTGATTTCTGAGAGAGTGGGGAGATGGAAGGAGGAGAATGGGTGTGTGGACGGATGAAAGTTGGCTGAGGAGCTGGGGTGGGAGATTGATCCGAGGTGCTCGTGGATGATCTTGATTTTTTCATTGAAAAATGACATGATGGAGTTGCAGAAGGAGGTTGTGTGGAGGTGGGAGGGGAGAGAGTCCTGGGGTTGGGTCATATTGTTGAGTAGGGAGAAGAGTGACTTGGTCACGGCTCAGACAGGACAGAGAACCCAAATGCACAACACCAGGCAGATCAGAGTCCAAGAGGCTTTAATCTTTGTCAAAGGCAGGCAGGGGTCAAACCGGGTAGTCAGGCAGATCAGGCAAACAAAACCAAAACGGGCAGGCAAAAATCCATAAACCAGAAATCAGGCAGGGTCACAAGCAGGCAGGCAGAAACAGAACAGGACATGAAGGCTGGAAAGCGAGGCAAAAACACACGACAATCTGGCAACTGGTATTTGGAAATGGGCCGGTTTATGAAGGGGAAACTGATGAGGGAAACCAGGTGTGGAGCTGGGCCGGGGAAGCACAGGTGAAGGGAATGAGGCTGATGAGGTGGCAGGATCTAGACGACAGGAGAGTCAGTAACACGGTAAAAAAAACATGAACTGTGACCATGACACTTGGAGTTTCCTTTATTGGCAGTGATTATAGCGGAGTAGTAGTGGGTTTGGTGCTGACAATGGCGTCCTTATAACATAGTAAGTGATTATTGTACATTTCCTTGTGGATAGTGAGACCAGTTTTTTTTTTTTTTTTTTTTTTTTTTTTTTTTAGTAGACATGAAACCAGGACTAGTAGAAGTGAAACCAGGACTAGTAGAAGTGAAACCAGGACTAGATCTGAAACCAGGACAAGTAGGACTAGTGCCGCTCGCGTTGAAAGCGCTGTAGGAAACAGTCATGGATGAGGAACGGCTGATCCAGTTAGTTGAAATGAGAAGTTATCTCTATGATTCCTCCTCATTTTACTACAAAAACCTCAATAAAGTGGCAACTGCTGGAGGGAGATGGACAGCTTCCGATGTCACGCAGTGCTAGTCGGACGCTCATGCAGTTACACGGTTTTATAGTATTCACATCACACTGGACGGCTGTAGGGCCTACAGACACTGCAGAATTTAGTTGCTTTCCTCCTCCTCTGAGTTGGCAGGCTGAGGGGAGACCACTTTACATGTTAAAGCAAGAAAAAACATGTTTTCATAATAGGTGCCCTTTAAACCTCTTTTGAATTGAAAAAAAATCTGTTTTTCAGAAAATATAGGTCATTGACCCATTTCCAGAGGAATTCCCCCCAACCCCCCCGTCTGGTGTCCTGTCCACACATGCCCCCGCCTCCCGGGCTGTCCCAACCTGCCCTGCTCAAAGGTCGCGGCAGCCCTGCAGGTGCTGCCGCTGAGGAATGTCTGAAGGTTACATTTTTACCTGGCCACCGTGGCCACGCCCCCGCCCCAGGTGAGGGATGACTGACAGGTCCTTTGAGCGCAGCGGCTTTAAAAGCCCTCGCGTCCCGCAGCGGCTTCACTCTCTCCTCCCTGATCCTCCCTGATCCTCCAGTACCTGCAGAGCCAGAACCAGAGCCAGGACCAGAACCATGACCAGCTTCATGACCCGCTCCTCCTCCCGCTCCGTGCGCTCCTCCTCCGGCGGCGGCGGCGGCTCCATGCGGGCCGGCAGCGTGTACGGCGGCGCCGGCGGCTCCGGGGTGCGCGTCTCCTCCGCGTCCGGCAGCTTCGGCTCCGGCGGAGGGTTCGGGTTCAGCTCCGGCGGGGGCGGCGGCTACAGCTTCAGCTCCGGCGGGGGCGGAGGGTTCGGCGGCTCCAGCAGCTTCTCCATGGGCGGCGGCGGTGGTGGAGATGGAGTCATCGGAAACGAGAAGTTCTGCATGCAGAACCTGAACGACCGCCTGGCCACTTACCTGGCCAAGGTGGCGACGCTGGAGAAATCCAACGCCGAGCTGGAGCTGAAGATCCGCCAGTTCATGCAGAACCAGGTCGGACCCGCGACCCGAGACTACACCGCCTTCTTCGGAACCATCGGCGACATCACGGGGAAGGTGAGCGGCACCATCACCCTCTCATCATCTCACCCTCTCACCCTGATATCATCACCATCTCACCCTCTCACCATCACCCTCTCATCCTCTCATCCTCTCATCCTCTCACCCTCTCACCCCATCACCCTCTCACCATCTCACCGTATCACCCTCTCACCTTCACCATCTCACCATCACCCTCTCACCTTCTCACCCTCATAGTAGTAGTAGTGTTTATTTCGAATATGAATCATATAAAAAAAGAAAGAAAATAAGACAATCGTCTTAACATGAGACATAACAAAGTACATATTCGAAAGGGAGTGAGAAGAAGTAAAACTTATAAACTCTCACCCCCTCTCCTTAAATATGACTAGATAACACATGCAAACATAACATTATGCAAACATAATTAAAAAAAAATAAAAATAAAAAAACAAAAACAATCAGAACAAGACAATAAAAACATTGTAGCAACATAAGCTACTGACTAGTGTAAGAAAATAAGGATACAAATGGATAAATAAAAAATAAACACTGTATCATTGCACCCAAGCATTTCCCTCATCCTCACCCTCACCTTCTTACCATCACCCTCTCACCCTCTCACCCTGATATCCTCATATCCTCACCCTTACCTTCTTATCCTCATCCTCACCGTCACACTCACCCCATCCTCTTACCCTATCGATTGTGATTAATAAATCCGATTTAGATTTAAAATCGATTAATTGCACAGCCCTACCCATATCCTTCTCCTCACCCTCAACCTCACCCTTACCCTCACCATTTTACCCTGTCCACCCTCATCCTCACCCTCAGCTCTTCCTCACTCTCTCACCCTCTTACCCTCACCCTTTCATCCTCACCATCCCCTCTCACCCTCACCCTAAACTAAGTGTGTTGTTGTTCCGTCCTCAGATCCAGGGTGCCCTTCGTATGAACGGGGCCGTTCACCTGAGCATCGACAACGCCCGGCTGGCAGCCGACGACTTCCGTGCCAAGTGAGTTCACCTGTCCCCCACCTGTCCCCATAAACCCGTCCCCCAACCCCCAAACCGGGTCCGGTTCTGACGGCGGTTCTGACCCGCAGGTACGAGAACGAGCTGGTGATGCGCCAGTCGGTGGAGGGCGACATCGCCGGGCTCCGGAAGGTTCTGGACGACCTGACGATGGCCAGGAGTGACCTGGAGATGCAGATCGAGGGCCTGAAGGAGGAGCTGATCTTCCTCAAGAAGAACCACGAGGAGGTGAGGGGGTCAGGGGTCACGGGGGGTCAGGGGTCAGGGGTCACGAGGGGTCAGGGGTCACGACCCCTGACCCCTGAGCCTCCATTAGGGTCTCCTGGGCTCCTGAGGGAGGCTCAACGCGTGATAATAATTAATAATAAGATGATGATAAATAGATAATAATATTTGATATTTTAATAGATAATAATTAAGTAATAATAATAATAATAATAATAATAATAATAATTTATTATTAAATGGATATGGATAATTTAATATCATTAAATTATAATTTAATATTATTAAATTTGAGGTACCATGTGTGTTCAGGAGTGTAAATAGTAATATTAAATTTTACTAATATTATTAATATTAAATTTAATTAAATATTATCTCAAATTTAATCATGTAATGTAATACATATTTTAATAGATAATATTTTTTTAATAGATAATTTAATAATAATATTAAATTATTATTAAATGGATATGGATAATAATGTAATATTATTAAATTATAATTTAATATTATTATTAGATTTGAGGCACCATGCGTGTTCAGGAAGCAGAAGTGTATATATATTAAATATTACCTCAAATTCAATAATAATTTAATTTAATAAATATTTGAATAGATAATGATAATTTAATAATATTTTATTATTATTAAATGGATATGGATAATTTAATATTATTTAATTATAGTTTAATATTATTATTACATTTGAGGTACAATGTGTGTTCAGGAACATTATTAATATTAAACATTACTAATATTATTACTAATAATATTAAATATTACTAACATTATTAATATTAAACATTACTAATATTATTAATATTACATTTAATATTAAATATTACAAAAAAATGTATTGATATTTTAATAGATAATAATTATATAATAATAAAATAATAATCATATTAAATTATTAATAATATTAAATTATTAATGTGTGTGTGTGTGCAGGAGCTGCTAGCCATGCGCGCCCAGGTGTCCGGCCAGGTGAACGTGGAGGTGGACGCGGCTCCAGGTCAGGACCTCACCAAGGTCATGGAGGAGATCCGGGAACACTACGAGGCCGTCGCCGCCAAGAGTCACCGGGACCTGGAGTCCTGGTTCCAGACCAAGGTGGGACCGCCGTGACATCACTTCCTGTCCCTGTCCACTCCTGATGCGTGTGTGAGAGCGCTGACCTTCTCTGTGTGTGTGCGTGTGTGTGTGCAGACAGAGTCGCTGAACAAGGAGGTCGTCTCCCAGACAACGACCCTGAGCACGTCCAGGTCCGAGATCAACGAGGTCAAACGCACGTTGCAGTCGCTGGAGATCGAGCTGCAGTCCATGCTGGGGATGGTGAGTGTCGCCGCGGCAACCACACACACTTCTGCAGGCCACATGGCAACGACAGGTCCAGGTCCAGACCTGTAGTTCCTCTACCGACCACTAGGGTCCAGATTGATTGATTGAATTTGATTGATTGATTGAAATTCTTTATTCAGTCACTTCACCAAACAAACATTGAACACAAACATTATCAAAATAAAATAGTGATCAAAATAAAATAGTGACTGAAAAGGCACAGGCAGAAGATCCAGACCTGCTCAGGTAGAACCGTCTGGCTCATGAATGGAGGGATTCAATTAAATTTAAATCACTTTATTTGTCCCCTAGGGAGAATTTAAAAAGGCCTGACAGCAGCTTAAGGACATACAAACAAACACACAATTGCACATAACAGATTTTCAACGTTTAAAATACGTGTGTTTTAAAGTGCAATTAGCTTTCTGGGGTCTAAAAAAGGTTAAGATGAGTAAAAAAAAAAAACAATAAATAGATTGATGATAAAATAGATTAAAATGCTGAGTTTAGGAGCTGGACAGCTCTAGTGACAAAGGATGACTTCCTCCTCTGCGTCCTGTTTTAGCATTTGGTTAGAACGGGGGTCGGCAACCCTCAGCTCTAGAGCCGCATGCGGCTCTTTAGCGCCGCCCTAGTGGCTCCCTGGAGCTTTTTCAAAAATATTTGACCTTTTTTTTTCTTTTTTCCTTTTTTTCTTCTTTTTTTCTTTTTTCTTTTTTCTCTTCTCTTTTTCTTTTTTTCCTCTATTTTTTCCCTTTTTTTCTCTTTTTTTTCCTTTTTTCTCTTTTTTTTCCTTTTTCCTTTTTAATCTCGACATTTCGACTTTTTTTCAACATTTTGACTTTTTTTTTCAACATTTCGACTTTTTTCTCAAGATTTTACTTTAACATTAATCTTGACATTTTTACTTTTTTCTCGAAATTTCGACTTTTTTCTCAACATTTCGACTTCGAGTGCATAATGAAAAAAAATCTTCCCCCAGTTATAATGAATATAGAAACATGCAGCATGTGTTGTCTTCATTCTAAGGCTTATACAAGACTTTTCATTTTTTGCGGCTCCACACATTTGTTTTTTGTGTTTTTGGTCCAATATGGCTCTAAAACATTTTGGGTTGCCGACCCCCGGGTTAGAATGAGCGGCTTTGCCTGAGCCGGGCTACGCCGGCAGGGACAGACGTGGTCTCTGGACCCGGTCCCGGGGCTCAGAAGTCTGGTCCTCCTCGGCGGTTTGGGGTCTGACCCTGTTCTCTGAATCCCCCTGCAGAAAGCGTCTCTGGAGGGCACGCTGGCGGAGACGCAGAGCCGCTACAGCATGCAGCTGTCGGGCTACCAGAGCCAGGTGAGCAGCATGGAGGAGCAGCTGATGCAGCTGCGGGCCGACCTGGAGCGGCAGGGCAGCGAGTACCAGATGCTGCTGGACATCAAGACGCGTCTGGAGATGGAGATCGCCGAGTACCGCAGACTGCTGGACGGAGAGGGCAGCAGCGTCAGCAGGTGAGTCTCGCCCAGGTGTTCTGACCCCGGCAGCAACGTGTGACGGTCAGCTGATCCTGTGCTCTGATTGGTCCACAGCTCCTCGTCCTCGTCCACCACGACCCGGCGGGTGGTGACGGTGGTGGAGCAGGTGGTCGACGGCAAGGTGGTCTCGTCTTCGTCCTCGGCCTCGTCCTCCTCGTCCCTGCTGAAGCACTGATGCGGCGGCCGATCGGCTTCTCTCTCTGCTCTGTGACCGGATCAGCCAATAAAACGAGAGTCCAAGTCAGCGCTGTGTCTGTCCTCATTTATATACATATATCACAGTTACAGTTAATACAGTATATTTATATACAGTACTGGAGTTGAGGGGGGATGGCATCACTCCTGAAATAAAAACGGTCCAAATCATCCCCCCTGTAAAACTGCCATTCCCCCTTTCCATCCCTTATGTCATTTCATCAATGAATGTGGTTTTACTGATATTTCAACATTTAGAGTCATCACCAGAAAAATAACACCAGAAAAAAACCTTATTTGACAATTTTCACCTGTTTTAAGTCAATTTTCACTTGAAATAAGTAGGAAATCTGATTTATCTTCTCATTACAAGCAAAAAAATCTTGTTCCACTGGCAGATTTTTCTACTTATTTTAAGTGAAAATCTACTTGAAACAGGTGAAAATTGTTGTTTCTTCCAGTGATGAGTCTTGTTTTAAGTGTAATGAGATCTTTTTACTAAAATGAGACATTTTAACTAGAAATAAGACAAATATTTCTTACATTTACAATGACGTCTAGCAAATACAAAAGTAAAAAACAAAAAACAAACAAAACAACAAGAGAACAGTCAATTAAACAAATATGAAGTTACAATTAATAAATAATGTAACAATAAAATCAATTAAAACAGATACAAACAGTGCTTAAAAGATTTAAGATCAGGGATTTAAAATGACCAAAAAATACTAGTGAATAGATTTTTAGAGTGTTTTGTAATGAGTTCCAGGTGGAAGGTGCAGAAAAGCTAAAGGCAGATCTACCAAGCTCAGCATAGACTCGGGGGACTTGTAGTGTAAGCCAGTCAGTGGATGGAGTGTGGTGTGAACTAGCAGGCCAAGCAAGGAGGGAGGAAACATAATAAATAGAAGTGAAAATCTGGCCTCTCAGAGAGGGAGGACCATCCAATCTTACTGTACAGGATGCAATGATGAGTGTTATATGGGTCACCAGTAATAAACCTAAGTGCAGAGTGATAGACAGAATCAAGGGGCTTTAGCGTTGTAGCCGAGGCATACCTGTACAGTATGTCACCATAATCTAAAACTGATAAAAAAGTTGCCTCAATAAGGGTTTTTCTGCAATGCAAGGGGAAGCAGGATTTATTCCTGTAGGAAAAGCCAATCTTTTGCCTCAGTTTACTTGCCAGATTTGAAATATGATATTTAAAAGATACATTTTCATCAATATAAATACCAAGGTATTTATAAACAATAACTCTTTCAATAAAACTGCCATTTTTAGTAGTAATGGTGCAATTACTCAAATCTTTATTTTTGGATCTAGAGAAAAACATACATTTAGATTTATCTGCATTTAAAACCAACTTGAGATTATTGAGTGCAACTTCAAGATCAGCAAAGGAGTGCTGGAGAGATGTTAAAGCAGATTCTGGGGTATCTGAGATGCAGTAAAGAATAGTGTCATCAGCATACAGATGAATGCTACAGCCAGCTACAGCGGAAACAATATTATTTATATAAATAGTGAGCAAAACAGGTCCAAGGTCTGAGCCCAGACACACGTGAACACACCTGGTATCTGAACACACATGGTACCTGAACACACCTGGTATCAAAACTCCTGGTACCTGAACACACCTGGTACCGGTTCATCTGTATCACCTGTTCTCAACAAACCTCTGGAAAAAATTGTTTTCAAACAAATACAATATTATTTCTCTGTTAACAATCTGACAAGTACGATGGAGTATTAGGGCCAAACTAAGACAAAAAAAATGGAAATTACGAAAATAAAGTCATAATAATATGAAAATAAAGTCGTAAAATTACCAGAATAAAGTCACAATGTTGCGAGAATAAAGTAGTAATATTATAAATATATAAATATAACTTATAATATAATATAATACTCAATATTCCTCATTTTAACACAGGGAGAAGATGCTCTTCTTGTTAGAGTTCTCATAAATTATCATTTTATTCTCATAAATTACCACCTCTCATAAATTACCACTTTATTCTTGTAACATTACGATTTTATTCTCGTAATGTTACGACTTTATTTTCTCGTAATGTTCCGACTTCTCGTAATATTACGACTTTATTCTATTACGACTTTATTCTCGCAACATTATGACTTTTCGTAATTTTACGACTTTATTCTCATATTATAAATTTATTCTCGTAATTTCCAATTTTTTTTTGTCTTCGTTTGGCCCTAATACTCTTCTGTAGAAGTGATGACCAGCACGCCTACAGAGTTACACTCAACAGCCACAGCACTATCACAAATGACACATGACTGGTTGAAAGAAATTGATAAAAAGAACATGGTGGGAGCAGTGTTATTATTATTAGACTTTAATGCTGCATTTGATTTGGTGGACCACAAAATACTATTAAATAAACTGAGGTATTATGGCTTTACTCAAACTGCTCTATCATGGATAGAAAGTTATCTGACGAACAGAACTCAGAGTCTATTTTAATGGTAGCTTTTTTGAGGCCCGAAAGGTGGAAAGTGGAATCCCACAAGGAAGTTCGCTTGGTCCATTGTTCTCTATTTTTACCAATGATTTTCCATCTGCTCTTAAAAAAGCACATACAGCGGGGAAAATAAGTATTGAACACGTCAACATTTCACTCAAAAAACATATTTGTAATCGAGCTATTGACATTAAATTTTCCCCAGATGTCGGCACCAACCCAAGTAATGCACACATACAAAGAAATCCAAACATTTATGTCCATAAATTAAGTTATGTGTAATAAAGTGAAATGGCACGGGGAATAAGTATTGAACACATGAAGAAAATGAGGGGTAAAAAGGTCTGGAAAGCCAAGAAAACAGCTGGAGTTTTTCAGTATTTAGAAAGTTAACCTGTCCCCTATTAGTCCAAAGTAATATCAGCTGGTTTAGTCCTGATCGATGCCTTTTAAAAAGTTTTCTCACCAGCAAGGTGTTAGACAAGAAGCATTGCATGATGGGTAAAAGCAAAGAGCTGTCCAAAGACCTACGCAACCTTATTGTTGCAAAACACACTTAAGGCATTGGTTACAGGCGCATTTCTAAACTTCTGAAAGTTCCAGTGAGCAACATTGGGGCCATCATCCGGAAGTGGAAAGAACACGGCATTACCATAAACCAGCCACGGCCAGGGGCTCCTCACAAGATTTCAGACAGAGGAGTCAAAACAATCATTGTTAGGGTTCTCCAACAGCCCAGGACCACTGGAGAGCTTCAGAAAGACCTGGAATCAGCAGGTACCGTTGTTTCAAAGAAAACAATAAGTAATGCACTCAACCGCCATGGCTTCCATGCACGCACACCACGCAAGACTCCATTTTTGAAGAAGAAGCATGTTGAAGCTCGTTTGGAGTTTGCGACACAACATTTGGATAAACCCATGACATTCTGGGAGAAAATACTCTGGTCAGATGAGACCAAAATTGAACTCTTCGGATGTCATAAGACACAACATGTTTGGAGGAAAAATGGCACCGCACATCACCCCCAAAACACCGTACCAACAGTCAAGTTTGGAGGTGGAGGCATCATGGCGTGGGGCTGTTTTTCAGCATGTGGTACTGGTAGACTTCACATCATTGAAGGAATAATGACTGGAGAAAAGTATGGAGACATTCTTGATCAGAATCTGCTGTCATCTGCCAGGCTGCTGAAGATGAAAAGAGGGTGGATCTTTCAGCAAGACAACGATCCCAAGCACACAGCCAAGGTTACACTCAACTGGTTGAATAAAAAAGAGAATAAAGCTGCTAGAATGGCCCAGCCAATCACCAGACTTGAATCCAATTGAAAATCTTGGGAAAGAATTGAAGATCCGGGTTCACAGAAGAGACCCCCGGAACCTTGAAGATTTGAAGGCAGTTTGTGTGGATGAATGGGCCAAAATCCCACCTGAGCAATGTCTTCGACTGGTTTCTCCATACAGGAGGCGTCTTGAGGCTGTAATCACCAACAAAGGTTTTTGCACTAAGTATTAAATACATTTCAGTAAGCGTGTTCAATACTTATTCCCCGTGCCATTTCACTTTATTACACATAACTTAATTTATGGACATAAATGTTTGGATTTCTTTGTATGTGTGCATTACTTGGGTTGATGCCGACATCTGGGGAAAATTTCATGTCAATAGCTCGATTAGAAATATGTTTTTTGAGAGAAATGTTGACGTGTTCAATACTTATTTTCCCCGCTGTATGTCTATGTATTCTGATGACACAACAATAGACATTAATGCACCCACAGTTGGCCAAGTCACGAAAACTCTTAATGAAGAATTGCAGATCGTACTAGACTGGGTATCCAACAACAAATTAGTCTTAAATATACCAAAAACTAAAAGCATGGTATTGGGTACAAATTATGCATTGAGATATAAACCACAGCTGAACCTGATTTTAAACAATATAGATGTTCAACAGGTGGAAGAAACAAAGCTGTTGGGTGTTATTGTAGATTGTAAACTGTCATGGAGGAGACACAAAGATGCTGTTGTTGGGAAGATGGGAAGGAACATATCTGTTATGAAAAGGTGCTCGGCTTTTTTGACACCACAGCTGACCAAGCAAGTTCTTCAAACTCTAGTATTGTCAAACTTAGACTAGGATAGGATAGGATAGGATTCAACTTTAATAATCCCCAAAGGGGAAACTTCATTGCCACCATGGCCACAACAATACAACATAAGACAATCAACAATACACATTAACATGTCTCCACCTAGGGACAGCAGTGGATCAATACAACAAAAAATAACCAGAAAATGACCCCCCCAAAAAGGGAGATAAAAGAAAAAGAATACAATCCATTTAAAAGTGCAATGTGCAAGACAAGTATAGCAGCAAATTAAACAGCTAAGAATATAGCTGCAATTTAAAGTGCACTGTACAAGAGAATATGGCAGCAAGTTATGGCATTCTATTGCTCAGTGTTCTGGTCAGGTGAACAAGAAGGAGATAGGAAAGCTGCAGCTAAAGCTGCAGCTAGCTCAGAATAGAGCAGCTCGGCTGGCCCTTCCATGCACACTAAGGTCTAATGTAAATAAAATGCATGACAAGCTCTCCTGGATGAAAGTCACAAAGAAAATGGCATATTTGATAGGGTTAGTTTTGATATCTGTTTTTACCATTTTTGTATTCCCCCAAAATACCAATAAAAAGATTTATATTAAAAAAAAAGAAAGTCACAGAGAGGCTGGCAGCATCACTCCTTGTTTTTCTTAGAAATATTAATGTGTTAAAATGCCCGAATTGTTTATATACCCAACTGACACGTAGCTCTGACAAACAGACATACCACACGAGGCCACCAGAGGTCGCTATAGCTCCTAAAGCTAGAACACAATCAATGCAAAGAACAGTTGTATATCGAGCCGTGATAGAATGGAACACTCTTCCAGATTACTGAAGAAAAAACAAAAGCAAGCTTTAAAAGACAACTGAAACAACGTCAAATAGCCCAACGCCTGTAAATAATTCTGCACATGTAGACATACACATAGGATACTATCACACGCACACACACACACACACACACACACACACACACACACACACACACACACACACACACACACACACACACACACACACACACACACACACACACACACACACACACACACACACACACACACTTATAATTATGTTTATTTATTTTATATTTCATTATTATTAATACTTTTTAATCTCATTTTGTTATTGAGCTTATCTTGCATTATTACTATTACTGTTAATGTTGTTTTATTTGACTGTTAAGTGTACTTAAGCAGGGAATATCAGTATGGATCATATTGTTTCTGTACTTGTAAATACTGTTATGTCTGTTTGTTTAAATTCATAAATTATACACCTGGTACCTCAAAAACCCTGGTACCTGAACACACCTTGTAACTGAAAAAACTTGGTTCCTGAACACACCTGATACCTGAACACACCTGGTACCTCAAAACACCTGGTACCAGTTACCCTGAGCACACCTGTTAAATGAAAACCTGGTTCCTGAACACACCTCATACCCTCAAAACACCTGGTACCTGAACACACCTGGTACCGGTTACCCGGAGCACACCTGGTATTCCAAAACACCTGGTACCTGAACACACCTGGTACTGGTTCACCTGCTGGATTAGCGTCATCGTCGCCAGTTGACAAAAAAATCTGATGAGTAAAAATAAACGCTGGAACCAGCTCCAGATCCAGATCCAGATCCAGATCCAGATCCAGAATCAGATCCGGCTTCAGATCCAGATCCACATCCAGATCCGGCTCCAGATCCAGGTTCGGATCCAGATCCAGATCCAGCGCTAGCTAGATATCAGCAGGTCTGAGGTTCTAAAGTAAATGATCTGAATCTTCTTCTGAACAGCGTTGATCCGGGATGTTGTTATCTCGGTGTTCCCACGGCACTCTCACAGCAGTCCATCCGCGTTCCCTCTGCGTTCCCACGGCGTTCCCTCAGCCGCCCCACGGCATTCCCCTTTGGTGTTCCCATGGCGTTCCCTTGGTGGTCCCACAGTGTTCCCTCTGTGTTCCCACAGCGTTCCCACAGCGTTCCCTCTGTGTTCCTACAGCGTTCCCTTTGCGTTCCCACAGCGCTCCCACGCCAGTCCCTCAGCGTTCCCACAGTGGCCCCTCAGCATTCCCACGGCGGTCCCTCTGCGTTCCCCTGGCGTTCCCACAGCGTTCCCACAGCGTTCCCTCTGTGTTCCCAACTTCCCACGACGTTCGCTTTGCGTTCCCCCAGCGTTTCCTCGGCATTCCCTTGATGGTCCCACAGCATTCCCTAGGCGTTCCCTTTGCATTCCCTCGGCGTTTCCACGGTGTTTCCACAGCAGTCCCACAGCTTTCCCACGCCGGTCCCACAGCGTTCCCTTGGCATTCCCATGATGGTCCCACAGCGTTCCCTCGGCGTTCCCATGGCGTTCCCTTTGCGTTCCCTCTGCGGTCCCACAGCGTTCACTCGGCATTTCCATGGCGTTTCCACGCCGGTCCCTCAGCATTTCCTCGGCGTTCCCTTGGTGGTCCCACAGCGGTCCCTCTGCGTTCCCTCTGCATTCCCACGGCGTTCCCACAGCATTCCCTCGGCGTTCCCTCAGCGTTCCCTTGGCGGTCCCACAGCAGTCCCTCTGCGTTTCCACGCCGTTCCCTCTGCATTCCCACACCGGTCCCACGGCGTTCCCTTTGTGTTCCCCCCTTGGCGTTCCTTCGGCGTTCTTTCGGCGTTCCCTCAGCGTTCCTTCGGCGTTCCTTCAGCGTTCCCTCTGCTTTCCCTCTGCGTTCCCTTGGCATTCCCACGCCAGTCCCACAGCTGCCCCTCAGCATTCCCACGCCGGTCCCACGGCGCTCCCTCTGCGTTCCCTCGGTGGTCCCACAGCGTTCCCTTGGCGTTCCCTCGGCGGTCCCACTGCATTCCCTTTGCGTTCCCACAGCGGTCCCACAGCAGTCCCACAGCGTTCCCTTGGCGTTCCTTCGGCGTTCCTTCGGCGTTCCTTCGGCGTTCCTTCGGCATTCCCTCAGCGTTCCCTCAGCGTTCCCTTGGCGGTCCCTCAGCATTCCCACGGTGTTCCCTCTGCGTTCCCCCAGCATTCGCTTCGCATTCGCCTTTGGCGTTCATGCTGTAATCTTGTTGTGAAGTTGCGTTGAGTTGAGCCGGCGGCGGTTCGGCGACCTCTCAGAAATCCCAGAATTCCACGCTCTCGTTGATCCGCCCCCCTCTGCCCCTCCCCCACCTCGGGCCCCGTCAACGCTTCGCTGACACCTGAGTTCACGCCTCATAAATCAGGAGACACCTGCAGCGGCACCGGCGGCTCCTTCTCAGCTGAGAGTCGTGCAGGAGAAGAAGCACCTGCTACCACACCCCCCACCGAGGATTTAGGGGACTGACCTACTTCTCCATCTACAAAAGAGAAGTTGTATAATAGTAATAGATTAATACACCGGGCTGAACTAATGAACCCCGTATTTCTAAAGAGCATCAATGAAATAATATAATGAAGTCAGGGACCAATCAGAGCGCTTCGTTGCGCTTCGTTGCGTGTAGGGACCTGCTCTGCATCGTCCGACTCGCTTTTCTTTGCATTTTTCTTGCGTAACGGGTCGGGATCCGGACCCTAGAGGGGCCACAGGTCGGGATCTGGACCCTAGAGGGGCCACAGGTCGGGATAGGGACCCTAGAGGGGCCACGGGTCGGGACCTGGACCCTAGAGGGGCCGCGGGTCGGGATCCTAGAGGGGCCGCGGGTCGGGACGTGGACCCTAGAGGGGCCACAGGTCGGGATCTGGACCCTAGAGGGGCCGCGGGTCGGGATCCTGGACCCTAGAGGGACCACGGGTCGGGATCCTGGACCCTAGAGGGGCCGCGGGTCGGGATCCTGGACCCTAGAGGGACCACGGGTCGGGATCCTGGACCCTAGAGGGGCCACAGGTCGGGATCTGGACCCTAGAGGGGCCACGGGTCGGGATCCTGGACCCTAGAGGGGCCGCGGGTCGGGATCCTGGACCCTAGAGGGGCCGCGGGTCGGGATCCTGGACCCTAGAGGGGCCGCGGGTCGGGATCCTGGACCCTAGAGGGACCACGGGTCGGGATCCTGGACCCTAGAGGGGCCACAGGTCGGGATCTGGACCCTAGAGGGGCCACGGGTCGGGACCAGGACCCTAGAGGGGCCACGGGTCGGGATCCTGGACCCTAGAGGGGCCGTGGGTCGGGATCCTGGACCCTAGAGGGGACCCGGACTCCTCGTCTTCAGCTGGAGTCTGATCTCCAGTTTGCTTTGCGATGACGTTTCTGTGTTTTCGTGCTTCGTCGCTCTGCCGCCTGAAACCTGAAACCTGCCTCTTCTCCTCATTTGTCCCTAACGAGACGTTTTAATGAGACGTTTTCATTAAACCTGAAGAGGCAGGAGCAGCCGGCGTTCGGACCTGCAGCCGTCAGCCATCCATCAACACAAGTATGTGGCTGTAAATCCTGGAGGCTGCAGGCGGCTGCAGCTGTCAACCCCCCTCCTCCCCGTCACCGCGGCAGCGGAGCGTTAACCCCTCCGACCTCCGTCGACAAGTACATAACAACCCAACATCCCATAATATTTTTAAAGTAAAAGTGAGTCCTGATTATAAACACAAGTCATTTTACCTGCTGAGGTGCAGAAAACCCCGCCCACTGAATGGTCATGAACTGGGCCGTACCAGTTTGAGATGTGGGGTATGAGCCAGATGTGGTCCAGATGTGGTCCAGATGTGGTCCAGGTATGGTCCAGGTGTGGTCCAGATATAGTCCAGATGTGGTCCAGGTGTGGTCCAGGTGTGGTCCAGATGTGGTCCAGATGTAGTCCAGATGTGGTCCAGGTGTGGTCCAGGTGTTATCCAGGTGTGGTCCAGATGTGGTCCAGGTATGGTCCAGATGTGGTCCAGGTGTGGTCCAGGTGTAGCCCAGATGTAGTCCAGATGTGGTCCAGGTGTGGTCCAGATGTAGTCCAGATGTGGTCCAGGTGTGGTCCAGGTGTTATCCAGGTGTGGTCCAGATGTGGTCCAGGTGTGGTCCAGGTGTAGTCCAGATGTGGTCCAGGTGTGGTCCAGGTGTGGTCCAGGTGTGGTCCAGATGTGTTCCAGATGTGGTCCAGATATAGTATAGATGTGGTCCAGGTGTGGTCCAGGTGTGGTCCAGATGTGGTCCAGATGTGGTCCAGGTGTGGTCCAGGTGTTATCCAGGTGTGGTCCAGATGTGGTCCAGGTGTGGTCCAGGTGTAGTCCAGATGTGGTCCAGGTATGGTCCAGATGTGGTCCAGGTGTGGTCCAGGTGTAGCCCAGGTGTGGTCCAGGTGTAGTCCAGATGTGGTCCAGGTGTAGTCCAGATGTGGTCCAGGTGTGATCCAGATGTGGTCCAGGTGTAGTCCAGATATGGTCCAGATATAGTCCAGGTGTGATCCAGATGTGGTCCAGGCGTATTCCAGGTGTGGTCCAGGTGTGGTCCAGATGTGGTCCAGATGTGGTCCAGGTGTAGTCCAGATGTAATCCAGATGTGGTCCAGGTGTAAGGCAAGGCAAGGCAAATGTATTTATAAAGCACATTTCAGATGATGAGCAGGACTCAGTATGCTCAAATACATAAACAAACAAACATAATAATAACAGAATAATAACAGAAACAGACAAAAGTATGTCAAGAGAAAAACAACAATAACAACAATAATTCCATTTTAACAAAAGTGCGATCACTCAGCCAACCATGTAGAGTTTAGTCAAACGCCTGTGCAAAAAGGTAAGTTTTTAGTCTGCTTTTGAAAGAGGGCTCTGTTGGAGCAGATCTTAGTTCCTGCGGCAAGGAATTCCAGAGAGTGGGAGCGTAGTGACGGAAAGCACCATGAGCAGATCTAGTGTGGATTCTAGGTATGATGAGAAGACTCTTGTTTGATGATCTAAGGGATCTGTCCGGCATGTATTCAGTATGTCAACCATGTAGGTGGAGATTTTTAGTCAAACAAATCTCATTACACTTAAAACAAGTGTCATTAGCAGAAAAATAACTTTTATTTTACAATTTTCACCTTTTTCAAGTAGATTTTCACTTAAAATAAGTAGAAAAATCTGCCAGTGGGACAAGATTTTTTTGCTTGTAATGAGAAGATAAATCTTGTCCCACTGGCAGATTTTTCTACTTATTTTAAGTGAAAATTTACTTGAAACAGGTGAAAATTGTCAAAGAAGTTATTTTTCTGGTGATGACTCTAAATGTTGAAATAGCAGTAAAACCACATTCATTGATGAAATGACATAAGGGATGGGGGAATAAGGGAAAGGGAGGGTGGCAGTTTTACAGGGGGGATGATTTTGATCTTTTTTATTTCAGGGGGGAGTCCATCCCCCCTCATCTCCAGTATTGCTTATGTTCCCCAGAACCTCCTGCAGCGTTTAGCTCTGCTGTCATCGGACCAGCATCCCTTTGAAAATCTGATAAAGCACTCAAATGTCTGCTTACTTTTTAAAATGATCCATAATGCTGCAGCTCCCCCCTTGAGAAAATGTATTACTCTCTGCTCTGAGAAGTCGACACGAACAACCAGATCTGTTACCAGGGGTGAGTGTCGTGAACCCCAAAGCTAAACTGCATTTGGGAAGTCATTATTCTCATGTATTGCTATGACTCAATGGAATACTCTGCCAACTCACATCTTGCCAAGCGTTGGTTACTGTCAGGACAAGTGTGTTTACATTTATGAAGTGTGTTTTGTGTGTGTGTGTGTTGGGGGGGGCGGCCTAGCTTTAATCTTAGGTGCCAACAGCTGACAGATCCCTGTTGAATCTGCTTCCATGTTTTATTTATCTATTTTATCTATGGTCTCTTTGCTTTGTTCTGCTCTTTTACTATTTTTTTCTTTTTCTATACTCATTTTTATGTAGTTCATCAACCTGCCCAGGGACTACAGGTGGAAAATAGCAAGTTGCTACAACCTGGCACAATGCAGATTCTCTTGTAAAAGATTAATGTCTTATTGTGCACTGTCCCTGTTTTGAAATAAATAAATAAATTACAGCAATTACCTCTCACCTGGAACAGGGGTCTCAGCCGGACCCCAGACCCGGGTCGGGGCGTCTCAGCCGGACCCGGTGTTCTGCCAATTTCTGCTACCTGGTGAGAAATGCTACTTTGTGGTTCTGCGCATGCGCACAGTCGATTTTCAAAGTTTGATTTCGACGCTAAATGGATAATATGGGATGTTGAGTATTTGATCCTTGAAAATACACGACCCATGACATGAATCGCATTACACTTTGTGAACATTATACGATAAAGAGACAAAAAAACAACAATTCTATCCCTTTATTTGATATTAAATCAGTCATTCACCTTTATTTAACCAGGTAGGTCATTAAGAACATTCTTATTTACAATGACGGCCTGGCAAGAGACAAGGAAGTGGTTTAGGGCAGTGGTTCCCAAACTTTTTTTGCTAGCCCCCCCTTTTGTACGTAACAGAATTTTCGATCCCCCCCCCCCGACCCCAACACACACACACACACACACACACACACACACACACACACACACACACACACACACACACACACACTCTCCATCTTTACCCAACCTATAGACACACCTATGTACAGGCACACACATAACAATACACACAACACACAAATCCTGTTTAACATGCCTGAAGAGATGTAGAAGCAGTAACTAATTTAATGCCATCCAGACATAATGGTTGGGCCTCGAGCGAAACCGTTCACATGTCTCAGAGTTCATGAATTACTTCCACCGCCACACCTGGACAGTTTCACCTCTTACATCAGATTCATTTGTTGAAACTAGGACTAGTAGGATGGATGGATGGATGGATGGATGGATGGATGGATGGATGGATGGATGGATGGATGGATGGATGGATGGATGGATGGATGGATGAAGGATGGATGGATCCAGCAGTAATTCTCCTCGAGGTCTGGAGGTGCAACTTTGTTTACGTTCTGAATTCCTGTCGTTAAGTTTCAGGTTTGTTGTTTTAGTGCAGCAGATTAACTCATTTTATCAACACGATACTTCACTTTGGTATAGAAGCATGAAATTTGGCACATATACTCTCCAAGGTCTACTCTTTAGGGAACAGGCGCGTGCCACTCAAAATTCCAATATGGCGGCCCCAAAATCCAAGATGACCGCCCAAAAACGTGCTTTTTCCTTTATAACTCAAAATGCCTTGATTTTTAGCCCCATAGATATATTAAAGCTGAATATAAAGTTGGGTATTGTGGACATTTTGGTACCAAGTACATGTCTGTATCCATTACGGTTCTTGAGATACATCATACAGAAACTTGTATATACCCGGAAAAGTGAGAATTTTGTAAGATTGATTGTTGTTACGAGAACATGGATTCATGAAAATGTTACTCTCATAACCTGATATTTCCAGTAGGGTTACTTACTATTAAGACAACCAGGGGGTTGTCTTATTAGTTAAAGATGTCGGCCCTTTTTTCAAGATGGCCATCAAATTCTCATTATAGTAGAGTATAGTAGAGTGAATTTCACTACACAACCAGGGCACACTGGTGACATTACTGCTGTGGAACTCAGCATGGGGTTCAGTGCCAGCTGATCTAGTTGTACTAATACTGTAGTTGTTGTCTAGTAGTGATAGTATAGCTTTGTTTAGTGTCCCAAATGCTGTCTAACAGCCCCATGTCAATTAGGTAGTACTAGTTAGATGTAGTTAGATAGCCGCACCTGAATTGACAATTGCGATACTGTATCAGCCTTTCGGAACAAAGGCAAAAAGACTGCCTGGCAAACCTGGGATATTTGCCCTGAGGCCTCTCCCATCTTCAGCAAACTAGGTCAATACCCTCCTTTATTGACTGATGGTGAGCTAGAGATCTTGGAGAAGTTTGTTGTCCTCATGTACGACAGATCGAGTACGGCCGTTAGTGTAGATGAGGCTAGGCTTGATACGTTTGCCCGAAAGCAGAGGCCATATGAAGCCATTCCTCCAACAAGAGCAGCTCTGCTTCAACACACTAAACGCGCTGCCTATCAGGCAGGCTGCATATGGGGTCAGGCAACCCAGCGTAAGCCACAAAAAGAGAGCCCTGCTGACTGGGGATGGACAAAGGTCGGTGCACAGTGGCAGGTCTACTGGACAGCAAATGCGTCTGTTGCTCAAAGTTGTGAACAGCTGGCCAAGTGTAACTGCAAATCAGAGTGTTGTGGAAGGTGCAAATGTTTCAAGTTGGGTTTCAATTGCACAGAACTGTGCGGTTGCAAATGTGAATAGAGCAAGTACACTGAAAACCTTGTGGTGGGCCTGGAGCCTATCGAGTACCGTGATGACAAATGCACCTTCCTTGATATGATCCCCCTGATGCAAACCATAATACTGAGTGCCAAGCAGGGAGAACTGTAGTATTTTAGATGGTCGTTTGTTTGACTCGGCGGGGGATCGAATGCACAACCTTTCAAATTCAGTGTGGACATTAACATCTTAAATTTTTGCTGGTCATTGAATTTTGCGATAACAGTGGCCCTTTGTATGCCTGCAATCTTGCAAAAGGCAGCATCTTGATTTTTTACTGGCTATACACTTTTTCAAAAAGAGTGGCCTATAGAATATTTGTAGCACATATGCTTGCATCAATATTTAAGCATTGTGACAATGAATATAGGACAGGAGTGGAAGACATGTTAAAAAACGGTCCCATCCTGAATATTTACTGGCCATTTTCCAAACAAGTGGCCCTTCCTCTTTGTAAGCTGCACCTTGCCGTGGTGGAGAGGCTTGAGTATTCCAATGATCCTGAGGGCTATGCCGGTGGGGATTTTAATTTATATCCCTGGAAAGTTTAACTAAGCCGGATAGGTAAAAGGGGAGGAGGCAGACAAAGCAGCGCCCTGGGCCTCCAGGTTGAGGGTTGGCCATGGGGATATCTAAGATTAAGACAACCCCCAGGTTGTCTTAGTAAGTAGTAAGTAGTAAGTAGTAAGTAACCCTACTGAAAATATCAGGTTATGAGAGTAACATTTTCATAAATCCTTGTTCTCGTAACAACAATCTTACAAAATTCTCACTTTTCCGGGTACAAGTTTCTATATGATGTATCTCAAGAACCGTAATGGATACAGACATGTACTTGGTACCAAAATGTCCAAAATACCTAAGTTTATATTCAACTTCAATATATTTATGGGGCTTAAAACCAAGGCATTTTGAGTTATAAAGGAAAAAAAACATTTTTGGGCGGACATCTTGGATTTTGGGGCCGCAATCTTGGAATTTTGAGTGGCACGCGCCTGTTCCCTAAAGAGTAGACCTTGGAGAGTATCTGTGCCAAATTTCATGCTTCTATACCAAAGTGAAGTATCGTTTCACTAATCTGCTTTACTACCAGAAACTCAGAGTAAAAATCCATTGAATTTACCACACGTCAAAATTAAGTATGGGAGTGTAAAGAACTGACAACCAGGACTAGTAGAGCTGAAACTAGGACTTCCTACCTCTCTGGCCGTACTCAGTTCATCCAGCTAAAGACATTCACATCCTGACCCTCTCCCGTCTCCTCTGGTGTTCCCCAGGGCTCTGTCCTCGGCCCCATCCTAGTTATCATCTATCTCCTTCCTCTTGGTCATAATCTCCGAAAATACAACATCCACTTCCATGTTTACGCAGACGACACCCGGCTCTACCTCTCCTCTAAACCACCTCCACCTTCCTGCCCCCCCTTTGGAGGGGAAGGTGCTGAAAATTAAAAAAGGGGCAAACGGAACCCGACTTTAACACTTTCCGGCAATAATATACATGTAAAAATAATGCAACGTATCATTGCTCTAACTTTTCTGTCTGTGAAGAGGACAATACTACTCCAGGTGTAGTCCAGGTGTGGTCCAGAACCAGAACCTCCAGATCTGGGACTTCAGTTCTCCTCAGGACGGAAGCAGGTCACCATCATCCGTTGCTGCATCGGCAGGACTAAAGCTCTCCCGACGGCTCTTGAACAGCCCGACAAACCATCTCCGATCGCGCTGTTTTCTTTACCGAGATCACAAGAAAATCAGAGCAGTGATCTCCTTTCCATCCTGTTTATTTATCTTTTATCTCCTGTTGCTGTTTATTTATCTTTACTCCACCAACTCGAAATATGAATCACTTTTCTAAGCGAACCGCAGCTAACGCAGTTCAAACAGCAGGTGTATCCACCCCTTTAATCTGATTGGTTTAGAGTAAGTCATGTTTTATCCACTGCTCTGCGTCCCCCACGTTGGGTGCGCTCATATGATTGGCTGGAACAAAGGAAGACATCTGATTGGTTGCAGATCCTTCTGTGTTAAAAAAAACGTATTTGTGGATCGAGTCATGTCAGGGGAGTCTCAAAAAGCAGACGCAAATCCAGCGCAGCTCACAGACAAAAAAACGTTTGTAAATCAGGTTATATTTGTGTGTGCATCGAAAATACATTTGTATATCTTGTCCTACGCACGTGTGAATTGTTCTGTGCATGTGTGAAACGGTGTGTGTATTTGCAAATCGCTCTGTGCATTTGTAAAACTTGTCCTGTGCATTTGTCAATTATGAGACTGTTCTAGCTCCATATAGACACACCTATGTACAGGCACACACATAAAAACACACAACACACAAATCCTGTTTAACATGTCTGAAGAGACGTAGTAGCAGTAGTAGCTTATTTAATCCTCCCGTCATGCCACCCTCACATACAGGTTGGGCCTCGAGCGAAACCGTTCAAATATCTGAATTACTTCCACCGCCACACCTGGACGGTGTCACCTCTTACATCAGATTCATCTGTTTAAACTCTGGCTCTTCAACTTAAGGGTCCGACTCCAACTGCTTTAGTGAATATCTATCGCCACCCAAACCAAACAAGGACTTTATTAATGACTTCTCTGCTTTTTTCACTCACATCTGCTCTCTCTTTTCCCCAATGATTACCATATTCATATGGACAACTCCCAACAAGCTCTTACCAAGGATTTTACTTCTTGCCTGGACGGTTTTGGACTAAAACAGTACACCTACTTTCCCACTCACACTAAAGGACATATCTTAAACCAGGACTAGTAGATCTGAAACTAGGACTAGTAGGATGGATGGATGGATGGATGGATGGATGGATGGATGGATGGATGGATGGATGGATGGATGGATGGATGGATGGATGGATGGATGGATGGATGGATGGATGGATGGATGGATGGATACATTGATGGATGGATGGATGGATGGATGGATGGATGGATTTATGGATGGATGGATGGATTTATGGATGGATGGATGGATGGATGGATGGATACATTGATGGATGGATGGATGGATGGATGTATGAAGGATGGATGAAGGATGGATGGATCCAGCAGTAATTCTCCTCACCTTTGTTTACGTTCTGCATTCCTGCCGTTAAGTTTCAGGTTTGTCGTTTCCAGAAACTCAGAGCAAAAATCCATTGAATTTACCACACGTCAAAATTAAATATGGGAGTGTAAAGAACTGACAACCAGGACTAGTAGATCTGAAACCAGGACTAGTAGATCTGAAACCAGGACTAGTCCCTCTCCCGTCTCCTCTGGTGTTCCCCAGGGCTCTGTCCTCGGCTCCGTCTCCTCTGGTGTTCCCCCATCCTAGTTTTCATCTATCTCCTTCCTCTTGGTCATAATCTCCGAAAATACAACATCCACTTCCATGTTTACGCAGACGACGCCCGGCTCTACCTCTCCTCTAAACCACCTCCACCTTCCCGCCCCCCCTTTGGAGGGGAAGGTGCTGAAAATTAAAAAAGGGACATATGGAACCCGACTTTAACACTTTCCGGCAATAATATACATGTAAAAATTATGCAACATATCATTGCTCTAGCTTTTCTGTCTGTGAAGAGGACAATACTTATGAATTGGAAGATTCACAAGCCAGACTGCTATAATAAATACAATTGGCTGAAGGACTTTGGGGATTTATTGTCAATGGAAAAGGCAACCTCAGTCCTTAAAGACAATGAAAATGGCCAATTTGCCCCAAGGACTGTCATTAGAGAACACTTGAGAATAATGGAACAATAACATGACCTGTTGTGCTTTTTATTTTATTTTACTGATTTTTCTTTTAGAGCTGGACCTGAACTGACGCTAGAGGCGCCATCATCTCTAAAGTTTATCTGTACCAACCCTTCCCCCCACCCCCTTGTTTTTATTTGTGAAATGCGGTGTTGTCACCGTTTTTTTTTATTTATTTTTTTAATTTTGTCATTGTAATGTTTTTCTTTTTGCTATGTGAAATGTGGTGTTGTTAACCTCTTTTTTCGTCTCCATTTTGAAAAATAAAAATGATAAATAATTTAAAAAAAATAATTCCGACAATAACTTTGTTACATTTGTTACTTTGTTACATTACAATACAAAACACTGTTGTGTTTTGTATGGTAATACCTGCTCTGAACTTCTTAAACCTTACCCATGACAAATACCCCATATTATAATAACAAACTAAAACTAATACTGTAACTAATGGAAAAATACAAAGCTATAATTCAAGTTCAAACTGGCCTACTACCTTTAAACCCCCCCAGGCTGCTGCTGATTCCTGGAATAATTTCTGATTTATTGCATTTGTATTGTCATTTTTGTGTTTGTTTGTTCTTTTAATCAGTGTTGTGTGTACTGGAAAGGTGACCTTGAGTGCCCTGAAAAGCGCTTTAAATACATTTAATGTATTATTATTAGTATTATTACTAGTAGTAGTAGTAGTAGTAATAATAATAGTATTATTATATATGCATGCATATAGTCCTGAAACCAGAACTAGTAAACCTGAATCCAGGACTAGTACCAGGACTAGTAAACCTGAAACCAGGACTAGTAGACCTGAAACCAGGACTAGTAGAATTGAAACCAGGACTAGTAGAACTGAAACCAGGACTAGTAGACCTGAAACCAGGACTAGTAGAATTGAAACCAGGACTAGTAGAACTGAAACCAGGACTAGTAGAGATGAAACCAGGACTAGTAGAACTGAAACCAGGACTAGTAGAACTGAAACCAGGACTAGTAAACCTGAAACCAGGACTAGTAGAATTGAAACCAGGACTAGTAGAACTGAAACCAGGACTAGTAGAGCTGAAACCAGGACTAGTAGAACTGAAACCAGGACTAGTAGAACTGAAACCAGGACTAGTAGAACTGAAACCAGGACTAGTAGAATTGAAACCAGGACTAGTAGAACTGAAACCAGGACTAGTAGACCTGAAACCAGGACTAGTAGAGCTGAAACCAGGACTAGTAGAGCTGAAACCAGGACTAGTAGAGATGAAACCAGGACTAGTAGAACTGAAACCAGGACTAGTAGAGATGAAACCAGGACTAGTAGAACTGAAACCAGGACTAGTAGAACTGAAACCAGGACTAGTAGAGATGAAACCAGGACTAGTAGAACTGAAACCAGGACTAGTAGACCTGAAACCAGGACTAGTAACTGAAACCAGGACTAGTAGAACTGAAACCAGGACTAGTAGACCTGAAACCAGGACTAGTAGAACTGAAACCAGGACTAGTAGAACTGAAACCAGGACTAGTAGAGATGAAACCAGGACTAGTAGAACTGAAACCAGGACTAGTAGAACTGAAACCAGGACTAGTAGAACTGAAACCAGGACTAGTGAACTGAAACCAGGACTAGAACTGAAACCAGGACAAAAACTGACACCAGGAAAGGCAGAGCAACCGAGGTCTGGATCCGGACCCTGATGGCCGTACCGGACACTGGGATCAGGTATTCAG
Organism: Cololabis saira; assembly: GCF_033807715.1. Taxonomy (NCBI): domain Eukaryota; kingdom Metazoa; phylum Chordata; class Actinopteri; order Beloniformes; family Belonidae; genus Cololabis; species Cololabis saira. The sequence continues at coordinate 6,707,337 of NC_084607.1, forward strand.
GTTCATTTGAAGTTGAAAAATCTGAACTTTATGCAAATGAGCAGTAGCGACACCGAGGCAGCGTCCAATCACAGACCGGGATTCCCAAAGCAAGAAGCCTCAATACAGATTGTACTTTCATGTACACACAAACATACACTCATTCACATGCGTACATGAGCAGAGCTGTGCACTAACAAACTTATTTTATCAGGAATTAATATATTTCATCCAGCAAACTGACATTTTTGCTGATTTGACTGACGTTTTTACCTGAACTGCTCATGTGAAACACGTAACTGATGGTTGAGGAGCTGGATGGTCTGAACGATTTTATTTGCTAAATCGATCCAACGCAAAATAATTAAAAACTGTGCTTATTAATCACAAAACACAGTTTAAACATCATGACCAAATCCGCTCCGATCCGGTGTGTCAGTGTTCACCGCAGACAGACTGCAGCTTTACTGGGACCAACGACTCTGATGGTTGATGTTGATCCAGGACCAACCTGGTTAAGAAGCATCAAACTCACTCTTATCTATGCAGAAATAACTAGGTTTGTCCCGATCAGGATTTTTTAGCTCCCGATCACTTGAATTTGAGTTTCTGCCGATACCGATTTTTCCTGATCCGAACACTTTTTTTGGCTCCCAATACATTTCCGATACTTTGAGAGAGCTGAGAGATAATTGCTGTAATTTATTTATTTATTTCAAAACAGGGACAATGCACAATAAGACATTAATCTTTTACAAGAGAATCTGCATTGTGCCAGGTTGTAGCAGCTTTCTTTTTTCCACCTGTAGTCCCTGGGCAGGTTGATGGAATAATACATAAAAATTAGTATAGAAAAAGAAAAAATTAGTAAAAGAGCAGAACAAAGTAAAAAGACCATAGATAAAATAGATAAATAAAACATGGAAGCAGATTCAACAGAGCATGGGATCTGTCAGATGTTGGCACCTAAGATTAAAGCTAGGCCGCCCCCCCCAACACACACACACACACACACACACACACACACACACACACACACACACACACACACACACACACACACACACAAAACACACTTGATAAATGTAAACACACTTGTCCTGACAGTAACCGCCGCTTGGCAAGATGTGAGTTGGCAGAGTATTCCATTGAGTCATAGCAATACATGAGAATAATGACTTGATGAGCTGCATTTTATTTGGTGTAACCAGCTGTTTGAAAAGTTCATTGTTTACAGTCAGGGTGCTGCTTCAGAATGGCAAAGAAAGTGTTGATCGTTTACGCTCATCAGAGCTCTGCTTCATTCAGTGCTGCAGCTAAATCTGCTGCTGTGGAGGTCTTGACTGCTCAGGGCTGCACAGTAGAGGTATCTGACCTGTATGCCATGAATTTTAAAGCCACTGCTACTGCTGAGGACATCAAAGGAGATGTGAAGAATGCTGAAAACTTCAGTTATCTGGAGGAGACCAGACTGGCATGTGAGGAAGGGAAGCTGTCAGATGACATCACTAAGGAGCAATCTAAACTGACGGAGGCAGACCTTGTTATCTTCCAGTTCCCCATGTACTGGTTCAGTGTTCCTGCAATCATGAAGGGCTGGATTGATCGTGTGCTCACAAGCGGCTTTGCTTTTTCAAAAGAGAAGCGCTACAGCCAGGGAGTCTTCAAGGACAAGAAGGCCATGTTGTCCTTCACCACTGGGTCTCTTGAATCCATGTTCAGCTCAACTGGGATTAATGGAGACATGAACGTCACACTCTGGCCACTACAGAATGGAATCCTGCACTACTGTGGCTTCCAGGTTGTGGCCCCTCAGGTCTTCTGGGCTCCTTCTTGTGCTACTCCTGAAGCCTGCAGCTGCATGCTGGAGGGCTGGCGCACACGGCTGCAAGGTCTCCTGGAGGAGAAGCCTCTGTCTCCTTGGACTGCTTTGATGACAAAGCTTTCCAGCTGAAGCCTGATGTGCACAAGGAGCATGACAGCAAGGAGTTTGGGCTGACGGTGGGCATCCACCTGGGCAAACCACTCCCACCCCACAGCCAGATGAAAGCAGGGTGCTGAAGTTGTGATTTAATAAAAGATGGTTTGTTCTAACTTAAAAAAAAAAAAAAAAAAGAGAATAATGACTTCCCATGACTTTTCCACCTGTAGTCCCTGCAGATTGATGGAATACTACATAAAAATTAGTATAGAAAAAGAAAAAATAAGTAAAAGAGCAGAACAAAGCAAAAAGACCATAGATAAAATAGATAAATAAAACATGGAAGCAGATTCAACAGGGATCTGTCAGCTGTTGGCACCTAAGATTAAAGCTAGGCCGCCCCCCCAACACACACACACACAAAACACACTTCATAAATGTAAACACACTTGTCCTGACAGTAACCAACGCTTGGCAAGATGTGAGTTGGCAGAGTTATCCATTGAGTCATAGCAATACATGAGAATAATGACTTCCCAAATGCAGTTTAGCTTTGGGGTTCACGACACTCACCCCCGGTAACAGATCTGGTTGTTCGTGTCGACTTCTCAGAGCAGAGAGTATTTTCTCAAGGGGGGAGCTGCAGCATTATGGATCATTTTAAAAAGGAAGCAGACATTTGAGTGCTTTATCAGATTTTCAAAGGGATGCTGGTCCAATGACAGCAGAGATAAACGCTGCAGGAGGTTCTGGGGAACATAAACAATACTGGAGATGAGGGGGGATGAGGGGGGACGGCATCCCCCCTGAAATAAAAACGATCAAAATCATCCCCCCTGTAAAACTGCCATCCCCCCTTTCCATCTCTTATGTCATTTCAACAATGAATGTGGTTTTACTGCTATTTCAACATTTAGAGTCATCACCAGAAAAATAATACCAGAAAAATAACTTATTTGACAATTTTCACCTGTTTCAAGTAAATTTTCACTTGAAATAAGTAGAAAAATCTTGTCCCACTGGCAGATTTTTCTACTTTTTTTAAGTGAAAATCTACTTGAAACAGGTGAAAATTGTCAAATAACAAGTTATTTTTCTGGTAATGACACTTGTTTTAAGTGTAATGAGATTTGTTTGACTAAAAATGAGACATTTTAACTAGAAAAAAGATATTCTTGTTAAGATTTTGAGTTTTTGCAGTGCATGTTAGTTTCGCTTACTTCGTCGGCCGGAAGTGACGTTAAATGCAACGGTGTATAAAACGTTTTAATATACCGGTATTAAAAACATTAATAACTAGGTATTTTTGTATTTTTGTCCGATACCAATGTTTTGAAAATGCCGTGATCGGGTCCGATCGATCGGGACAACACTAGAAATAACGCTAAAATATAAAGAAGGTTCCCAAAGTGTGATCCATGGTGAAATAGGAAATTGAAGATGTGCAGCTTTATATATATATATATATATGTAGACTATATACACTTTGTTCCCTCCAGTTCTGCAGCTCTGCAGAGCTGCATGCAGAGCTGCATGCAGAGCTGCATGCAGAGCTGCATGCAGAGCTGCATGCAGAGCTGCATGCAGAGCTGCATGCAGAGCTGCATGCAGAGCTGCATGCAGAGCTGCATGCAGAGCTGCATGCAGCTTTCAGTGTGAATCCACCGACGCAGGCGTCGGGAGATTTTTGACGCTTTGAGTGTGAATGCAGGGTCAGAGGTGAACAAGCTGCAGCAAACCGGATCAAAGCGGTTTCCCACCTCAGAGTTTGTACAACAAGCCAGTTCCCGTGCGACATACACACACACACGGCGGCGTTGCCGTGGCGACGGGGGCCGGGGGCGGTTTCTCACAGCGCTGGCAGGTGACAGGTGATGCTCTCTGACACGGACCCTCTGATGGCGCCGGAGGCACCGCTGGTTACATCACCCGTGGGTGGGGGGAGGGGGCGGGGCTACGGTGGAGAGGGCGGGGCCTATGGCAGGGGGCCGGGCTGGGGGTCGATCCCCCCCGGGGGTCAAACAGGAACCAGCCCCGACATGATCGCGTGGCGTCGCACCTTCCAGGCTGCATGTTTATCACTTGAGTTGGTTCTGAATCTTGTGAAAGAACTTTAGAGACAAAGTTCTTCTTCTCTGGCGGCAGAAGTGTTTAGTACAGGGTTCCTACACATTTTTGCAAAAACTCAAAATCTTAACAAGAATATTTGTCTTATTTCTAGTTAAAATGTCTAATTTTTAGTCAAAAAAACAAGACTCATCACTGGAAAAAACAACAATTTTCACCTGTTTCAAGTAGATTTTCACTTCGGCCAAAAAAGAATTGGGAAATACCTAGTTATTAATGTTTTTAATATATATTAAATCGTTTTATATATCGTTGCATTTAATGTCGCTTCCGCCCGACGAAGTAAGTGAACATGCAGTGCAAAAACTCAAAATCTTAACAAGAATATCTTATTTCTAGTTAAAATGTCAAATTTTTAGTCAAACTAATCCCATTACACTTAAAACAAGTGTCATTACCAGAAAAATAACTTGTTATTTGACAATTTTCACCTGTTTCAAGTACATTTTCACTTAAAATAAGTAGAAAAATCTGCCAGTGGAACAAGATTTTTTTGCTTGTAATGAGAAGATAAATCTTGTTCCACTGGCAGATTTGACTCTTGTTTTAAGTGTAATGAGATTTCTTTGACTAAAAATGAGACATTTTAACTAGAAATAAGACAAATATTCCTGGTAAGATTTTGAGTTTTTGCAGTGAAGGTCAAATTCAAGCACTTTTAAAGCACTTTCAAGGGTCAATTTTAAAATCTTCAAGCACCTTATCGCTGGGGTAAAATATCTACAGGAATATATATACTCATAATACTTTTTTCCGCTTTTTATCATAATTATGTACATTGTATCTTGCTGTAAACATCTCGTTATGTTTCATCTTACTGATTTTATTTCTCCTTGTAATAACTAAACTATACAGTCTGATCCCAATTTTGTGAAAGACACAGAGTTATAATTTCAAGCACTTAAACTAAAATTCAAGCACTTTTCAGGCCTTGAAAACACAACATTGAAAGCACTTTCAAGGATTTCAAGCCCCCGTAGGAACCCTGATAGTAACGAAGTACATGTACTTGGTTACACAACTTAAGTACTTCTTTTGAGGATTTGTACTTTACTTGTTTTTTTTTAAATTAGGACTTTTACTTCACTACATTTAAAAGTTAAAAAATATACTTTTACTTCATTACTTTTACATTTGCCACCTGGTTACTCGTTACAAATTAAAATAATCAAAGAATTATATTTTGCAAAGAAGACAGTTTATTTTTGGTGTTGTATTTATTCTATACCACATTTCATTCACCTGAAAGTGAAATAAAAAAAACAAGGGAAGGATAATTTTTGGTTGTGTTGCTTCTTTTCATGCGTACTATAATATACTTGTACTTGTACTTGTTTTACTTTTAATACTTGAGTATATTTTTTCACAAGATACTTTTGATACTTAAGTACATTTAAAGTGAGCTACTTTAAGACTTTTACTCAAGTCATTGTCTTATGGGTGACTTTAACTTTTACCAAAGTCTTTTTCAGTTATGGTAATTCTACTTTTACTTAGTTCATAGTTAGTATTTAATATTTTTTTCAGGTACTTTACACACCTCTGTCTGGGGGAAACATCAGGTCCTGGTCCAATCACAAGGCTCCGTTCCGGCGACGCCCCTCCCACCCGCCTCTCATCCCAGCAGGTAAAACTGGAGATTTACTTACAAATATCTCAAAAATACCTAAAGATACACGTCACAAAGTCGATGTTAAGTTTTTAAAAAAAAAAGACGTTTATTATTGTGGAAGCAGCTGACCGGTTTATAGGTTTATAGGTTTATAGGTTTATGTTCTCCTTCCTCCTGCAGCGTTTAGCTCTGCTGTCGTTGGACCAGCATCCCTTTGAACATCTGATAAAGCACTCAAATGTCTGCTTACTTTTTGAAATTATCCATAATTCTGCAGCTCCCCCCTTGAGAAAATGTGTTACTCCTGCCAGAGGTGTCAAGTAACGAAGTACAAATACTTTGTTACCTTACTTAAGTAGAAATTTTGGTTATCTATACTTCACTGGAGTAATTATTTTTCAGACGACTTTTTACTTTTACTCTTTACATTTTCAAGCAATTATCTGTACTTTTTACTCCTTACATTTTAAAAACAGCCTCGTTACTCTATTTATTTCGGCCTTTAATAAAAACTATCCAGTTAAATTGCTCCATCCGGATAGAGTGAATTTGGTTGTGGTTGTTTCAGATGTTCTTGTCCAGTTTTGTTCTTACATCCGTTCCCTCAGATTCCTGCAACTAAACTTGGATGTACATTCCAATAAAGGTTAGGATAAATGATAACATGCCTCTGAAGTTTGACTTTTTGCACCATTACAATACTTATAGGCAACTAGTCATCATATCTGCTGCTCTCTGAAACACATGTTAATGCTCAATAGTACACATATATGGTTCTTTAATATATTTGCATTATACTAAGATACATTCATTTTCAATGGCTTTTGTCCTTAATGGCTTTTTTCCCCCTTACATTACTTTTACTTTTATACTTTAAGTAGTTTTGAAACCAGTACTTTTATACTTTTACTTGAGTAAAAAACTTGAGTTGATACTTCAACTTCTACAGGAGTATTTTTAAACTCTAGTATCTATACTTCTACCTGAGTAATGAATGTGAATACTGAAGACACCTCTGCTCTCTGCTCTGAGAAGTCGACACGAACAACCAGATCTGTTACCGGGGGTGAGTGTCGTGAACCCCAAAGCTAAACTGCATTTGGGAAGTCATTATTCTCATGAATTGCAATGACTCAATGGAATAATCTGCCAAACATTATTTCATGTACAAGTCCCCACAACTTCTCACATCTTGCCAAGCGTTGGTTACTGTCAAGACAAGTGTGTTTACATTCATGAAGTGTGTTGTGTGTGTGTGTGTGTCGGCCTAGCTTTAATCTTAGGTGCCAACAGCTGACAGATCCCTGTTGAATCTGCTTCCATGTTTTATTTATCTATTGTATCTATGGTCTCTTTGCTTTGTTCTGCTCTTTTACTTATTTTTTTAATTTTCTATACTCATTTTTATGTAGTATTCCATCAACCTGCCCAGGGACTACAGGTGGAAAATAGTAAGCTGCTACAACCTGGCACAATGCAGATTCTCTTGCAAAAGATTAATGTCTTATTGTGCACTGTCCCTGTTTTGAAATAAATAAAGAAATTACAGCAATTACCTCTCACCTGGACCCGGGTCTCAGCCGGACTCGGTGTTCTGTCATTTTTTGCTGCTTTGCCCAAAAATGCTCCCTAATGGATTTCTACCTCTGCAGAGCTACAATTTTACTGTGTTTTACTCACTAAACCACTTCCTTGTCTCTTTCCAGGCCGTCATTGTAAATAAGAATGTTCTTAATGACCTGCCTGGTTAAATAAAGGCCAATGACTGAATGAATATCAAATAAAGCGATAGAATTGTTGTTTTTTTTCTCTTTATCGTATAATGTTCACAAAGTGTAATGTACAGAATAGTATTAGGGCCATGCAGGAAAAAACATATATATTTTTTTTATTGTGCACTTTGAGAAGAAAGTTGAAATGTCGACAAAAAAAGTCGAAATGTCGAGATTAATGTTGAAATACAATTTCAAGAATAAAGTCAAAATTTTGTGTATAAAGTCGAAATTTCATGAATAGTCGGAATTTTGAGAATAAAGTTGAAATACATTTCGACTTTTTCTCGGAATTATATTTCAACATTATTCTCGACATTTCCACTTTTTTCTCAACATTTCGACTTTTTTCTCGACATTTTGACTTTTTTCTCGAAATTGCACTTCGACATTAATCTCAACATTTCGACTTTTTTATCAAGATTTTGACTTTTTTCTCGACATTTCGACTTTTTTTCTCAACATTTAGACTTTTTTTTATCAAGATTTTGACTTTTTTCTCAACATTTAGACTTTTTTCTCGACATTTTGGCTTTTTTCTCGACATTTTGACTTTTTTTCTCGACATTTTGACTTTTTTCTCAACATTTCGACTTTTTTCTCGACATTTCAACTTTTTTCTCGACATTTCGACTTTTTTTCTCGACATTTCGACTTTTTCTTGAAGTGCATAAGGAAAAAAAACCCTCCTCTAAAATATTATTTTTATTTTTCTCCTGCCTGGCCCTAATACTCTTCCGTAGTAATGCAATTCATGTCATGGGTAGTGTATTTTTGACTGATCAAATACTCAACATCCCATATTGTCACTTTTACATCGTGCAAGAAATGATGCAAACTTTGAAAATGCGCAGAACCACAAAGTACACCGGGGTCCAGGTGAGACCCGGGTCATCATAACACAATGTTCCAGAACCCGAATTCCTGAGCTGAACTAAAGTGGGCGTGGCCTCCTCCTGCAGGTGAGAGGGGGGCGTGGCCCGCAGCCCCCCAGGTGAGGGGGGCTGCGGGCCACGCCCCCCTCACCTGCAGCTCAGCCCCCCTGCTCGGCCTCATAAGCGGCGGGCAGCGCCCCGATCCTCACTTCTCCTGCTCCTGAGAAGACCAGACCCTTCATCCTCATCATGACCATGATGTACTCCTCATCCTCCTCCCGCAGCTCCATGGGCGGCCTCGGCCTCGGCATGGGCCGGGCATCCATGGGCTCCAGCCGCGGCATGAGCTCCTTCAGCATGGCCGGGGGGGCCGGGGGCGGCGGGGTGCGGGTGTCCCAGGCCAGCCGCAGCTTCTCCATGGGCGGCGGCGGCGGCGGTGGAGGGTTCGGTGCCGGTGGAGGGTTCGGAGCCGGCGGTGGTGGTGGTGCAGGGTTCGGTGGCGGTGCAGGGTTCGGCGGCGGGGACGATGGTGTGATCGGCAACGAGAAGTTCTGCATGCAGAACCTGAACGACCGCCTGGCCTCCTACCTGGCCAAGGTGGCGGCGCTGGAGAAATCCAACGCCGAGCTGGAGCTGAAGATCCGCCAGTTCGCAGAGACCCAGATCGGACCCGCGGCCCGGGACTACAGCGGGTTCTTCGTGACCATCGCCGAGCTGCAGGCCAAGGTGAGACCCGGGGGGGTGTGTGGGGGTACCAGGGGTACCAGGGGCAGGATCTGGGGTACCAGGGGCAGGATCTGTGCCACGGCACCCCCTACAAATTTGCTGCCCCCCCCCCACTGGCCTCAATAAAAAAAAAACACTTGCCGGTCACATAGATTCTATCATCAGTTATGCGTTTCATCCCAAATCATTTCAGGGCCAAATACATCAGTAGGCGTTTCTTTAAATATTTCTGAGCCTAATAATAAAAAAATAAATAAAAAAAATATAAAAAAGAATATAGAGTATAAAAAATAACCAAAAATATTAATAAAAAATAAATATATATGATATATTAAAATATATATATTATATAGTAAAAATGTGCATATATATATATATATATATATATATATATATATATATATATATATATATATATATATATATATATATATATATATATATATATATGTGTGTGTTGTTCTCCAATGGACAAAAGAAACTTGGGATAATTTGAGTTTTGGTGCTTTTTTTTTTTTAATTCCTTGCCAAAAATGTATCTGATCGGGAAAAAGTATCGGAAATGTATCGGGAGCCAAAAAAAGTGATCAGATCAGGAAAAATCGGGATCGGCAGATCCTCAAACTCAAGTGATCGGGAGCTAAAAAATCCTGATCGGGACAAACCTAGTTATTTCTGCATCCGGATCAACATCAACCATCTATGTATATGTCTTAGGTTTTTACCAACATGGTATTAACCATTAATATATATGCAGAAAAGTTAATAAATTAATAGTTTTTTTTTGTTTGTTACGAATTGTTACGAACTGAACAAACTAGGAGGTTCAGGAGCAACAATAGTAGACATTTCCCGGGAAGGGAAAAAGATGACGGCTGGGAGTTTAAACAAAATTCAGGGATTTTATTAATAAACCAGGACTCAAAAATTGTTAAACACAAAACAATCCTCCAAAAACCAAGGACAACAAGGACTAACCACTTAACAAAAAACAATCCACTCAAAAGGAGGAACAACCAAGCACGATCAGGACAACTGAAGAATAACACCGGTCTCTAGGAACCACATTAACCTCGCTACACACTTGTAGGATACAACTACATCAAAAAACACGGGCAGAACGCAAGGTCTGCCCGTGCGTTCTGAACCTGTATACTACAACAGTATAATAAACTTCTCATGAAGTGTTGTTTCTTTTTTTTTTCCACATTTACAAAAATAAAATAAATAGAATAGAAGACTTTATTGATCTCCCAGAGGAGAAATTCAGTCGTGCAGCAGCCAAAACACACACACGCTTTATAAAAAAAATGTAAAATAGAAATAACCAATAAATAGTTAAATAATAAAAAGAGCAATATAAAAAGTAGAAAAAGAGTATGTACAAGAGATAAAAAAAACAGTAAACACCAAAAAAATGGATAATATTTACAAAAAATGTACAAATATTTTCAAAAATACGTGAGGTCAAATCAATCAGATCAAATAAAATAAAAAAAAAAGTCCTCTAATGATAGATTTTAGTTTTGGTTCCACCCCAAGAATTTAAATGCCCCCCCCCCCCCCATGAAACAGTTCTGGAGGCCCCTGTGTGGGGGCCCCGGCCCCCCGAGTCTCCAGATGCGGCTCCTCCATCAGAGCAGTCCGTGTTTTGGTGGCTCGAGGCGCTGCGCCCTGATTGGGTGGCAGGCTCAGGTAACCACGCCCCCTGGATGGAGCCGCCTCACCTGGAGTCTCGAGCCCCCCCCCCGGGCCTGACCTCTGACCTCTGAGCGTGTCTCTGTTCCAGATCCAGGACGCCGTCCTCGGCTCCGGCTCCGTGACGCTCAGCATCGACAACGCCAGACTCGCCCAGGACGACTTCAGGCTCAAGTGGGTGCCGCCTCTCTCTCTCTCCCCCCCTCTCTCTAAACTCTCTCTCTCTCTCCCCCCCTCTCTCTAAACTCTCTCTCTCTCTCCCTCCCTCTCTCTAAACTCTCCTCTCCCTTTCTCTCTCTCTCTAAACTCTCCTCTCTCTCCTCCCTCTCTCTAAACTCTCCTCTCCCTTTCTCTCTCTCTCTCAAATTCAAATTGGCTTTATTGGCATGAATGATAGTAATCATTGTTGCCGAAAGCATACATACAATAAATCACGAGACAATCAACATACGAAACACCAATAGAATTACAACAAATACCTAACACCTGCATACAATATATATATATATATATATATATATATATATACATATACACATACATATACATTCACATATATATATCTCCCCCCCCTCCCCTTTCTCTAAACTCCCTCTCTAGAATAGAATACTTTATTGTCATTATACCTGGTACAGTGAGATTGAAAGCAGCATCACCTCTCCAGTGCAAGACAAATAAGAATAATAGTGCAAACAATAAGAAATATAAGAAATATAAATAATATAAAAAAAAGTTAAGGTGCATTTGAATAGTGAAGACCTGAGATTCTATTTACAGATGAAAGTATCCTCTCCCTTTCTAAACTCTGGCTGCGTCCGAAATCCCATCCTTCCTCCCTAATGAGCAGCAAAAACAGTATGTGAGATTTTTTTGTGCGTCCGAAACATTAGTACATACTCAATAGTATTTCTATCCATACTCATTCTGGAGAAATGTATTAGTGTGGATTGATGGACACTAGCTGAGCAGAAACTTCCCACAATGCAATGCAGCGGCGTTTGGTTGCTAAGTGCTGCACAGATACATATATGTCATAAGTATAATATTAAGTATAATAATATTGAATTTTTATTTCGAACATGTATATAAAAAAATAAATAAATAAAAATAAAAAAAATAAACAGTAACATTTTCATATTCACATACGTTTGAAAAAAGGAGTAGGAAGAAGTATAGACTTTTTCCTCTGTTTATTGCTTTTTATTTTATTTATTTATTTTTTTTTATATATATATGTTCAAAATAAAAATTCAAAAAAATTCATAAAAATTAATTCCTATAATAATATTATAATATTGGTAAATAATAATATTATATAATGTCATCTTGTTTGGGCCAGGATAAAGGGTAAAGAGCGGTGCTGCTACTGCTGCTGTGACAGTAGTTGTTACCATGGTAACAACTCCCCCTCCCAACGGCAGGAAGTGCCGTGTGGCTCTGAGTAGTACGTCCCAATTAATGCATAAATACTACTGATATTTACTCAAAAGTGTGCCGAACTTAAGTTTACTTTTTGAGTATATACTGTTTAGTATGGCATTTCGGATGCACCGTCTGTCTCCCACGCCGTGGTGTTCCCGGTTGCTACCTTATCCTCAGGTGAGGGGCCCCGAGGCCCCGCCCCCCTCCCGTCACCTGACCGAGACCCGTTGGTGTCCGCAGGTACGAGAACGAGATGACCATGCGCCAGTCGGTGGAGGCCGACATCGCCGGGCTGAGGGGGGTGCTGGGAGAAGTGAGCTCGGCCAAGACCGACCTGAGCCTGCAGATTGAGGGCCTGACGGAGGAGCTGGTGTCCATGAAGAAGAACCACGAGGAGGTGAGACGCCGCCGGGGTGGAGCCCCGCTAGGTAGCTGCCAACACGCAGCTGCCAACTGCTACTACTACTGCTGCTATTACTACTACTGCTGCTACTGCTACTACTGCTACTATTACTGCTACTGCTACTGCTACTACTGCTGCTATTACTGCTACTACTGCTGCTATTACTGCTACTGCTACTGCTACTACTGCTGCTATTACTGCTACTACTGCTACTACTACTACTACTACTGCTGCTATTACTACTACTGTTGCTACTGCTACTACTACTACCACTGCTGCTATTACTGCTACTGCTACTACTGCTACTACTACTGCTGCTACTATTGCTACTGCTACTGCTACTACTACTACTGCTGCTATTACTGCTACAGCTGCTATTACTGCTACAGCTGCTACTACTGCTGCTATTACTGCTACTGCTACTACTGCTGCTACTACTACTACTACCACTGCTGCTATTACTGCTACTGCTACTACTGCTGCTATTACTACTACTGCTGCTACTATTGCTACTGCTACTACTACTACTACTACTACTGCTGCTATTACTACTACTGCTGCTACTGCTACTACTACTACTACTGCTGCTACTATTGCTACTGCTACTACTACTACTACTACTACTGCTGCTATTACTACTACTGCTGCTATTACTACTACTGCTGCTACTGCTACTACTACTACTACTGCTGCTACTACTGCTGCTATTACTGCTACTGCTACTACTACTACTACTACTACTACTGCTGCTATTACTACTACTGCTGCTACTGCTACTACTACTACTACTGCTGCTACTACTGCTGCTATTACTGCTACTGCTACTACTACTACTACTACTACTGCTGCTATTACTACTACTGCTGCTACTGCTACTACTACTACTACTACTACTGCTGCTATTACTACTACTGCTGCTACTGCTACTACTACTACTACTGCTGCTACTATTGCTACTGCTACTACTACTACTACTGCTGCTATTACTACTACTGCTGCTATTACTACTACTGTTGCTACTGCTACTACTACTGACCCCCTCCCCCTCCCTCCCCCCAGGACCTGGTCTCCATCCGTAGCCAGGTGTCCGGCCAGGTGAACGTGGAGGTGGACGCCGCCCCACAGGAGGACCTGACCAAGGTCATGGAGGAGATCCGGGAACACTACGAGGCCGTCGCCGCCAAGAGCCGCAAGGAGCTGGAGGGCTGGTTCCAGTCCAAGGTAGGACCCGGGCCCCCGCCGGACCCCCCCCAGGCCCCCAGACCCCCCCCCCCCCGTGGACCCCTCTAACCACCCTCTCCTCTCCCCCCAGTCTGAGGTCCTCACCAAGGAGGTGGCCACCACCGAGGTCACGCTCAAGTCCTCCGCGTCGCAGGTGACTGAGGTGAAGAGTCAGCTGCAGGCGCTGGAGATCGAGCTGCAGTCGCAGATGAGCCTGGTGAGAACCGGTCCTGGAGAACCGGACCCAGGGAACCGGTCCTAATGAGAACCAACCCTGGTTAATCAGTCCGGGTGAACTGGACCTGGTGGACCGGTCCTAATGAAACCTGCCTCCTAACTTTGTCTTCTTTATGCATTGTTTGTTTTCACGGATTAATGCTAATGTTCCAGATTTAAGGTGATCATAGGGCTGGGCGATATGGACCAAAAGTCATATCTCGATATTTTCTAGCTGAATGTCGATACTCGATATATCTCGAAATTTTTTCTGTGCCATAATTGGAGTTTCCCCCAAAGCATTATAGCATAGCATCTCTGTTAGCTTCATGTTTTTCTGAGGCAAACCCTTAAAAAAACGTCAGTTTTAATACAAAGCCTCGTGCCAAATGTCACACAGGTTCCTTTATTAACAGAGGTCTGCACAATATCAAAATGTATAAAACAAATGAAATAAAAATAAACTGCCTGCATATATAGAATAAAAATGCTTCTTGAATAAAATAAAACAAATATCCCTTTCCTGCATAACAATTAAATTAAAATACACTGTGGAATTAATACAATGTAGACAGTAACAGGCAGACTTTTCCACTGAGGTTGACAGTTGTGCAAATAACAAAACATTTGTGCAAATCTCAAATAAAACATTCAAGTCAATTTGTCACAAAATAAGCTATATCAAAATCATTAAAAAAAAGAAAATGTAAAAAAAAAAAATAATAATAATTTTTTTTTTTTAAATCGATATAAACGATATTGTCTCGTACCATATCGTGTTTGAAAATATATCGATATATATTAAAATCTCGATATATCGCCCAGCCCTAGGTGATCACAAGATAAAAAGGGTAGAAGCTACGGCTTCAGCCTACACCGTGTTTATTGTTTATTTTACTTTTTCATTGTTTTTGTAGTTTTTGTATGTTTTGTAAAAATGGCTTAACTTGTACA